>NW_008616547.1:2253-8797 GCF_000691845.1 Merops nubicus
TGGTTTTATCAGATTTAAAGGGTCCTGCAAGATTGCAAATCAACAAAAGCTGGTTTTATAGAGGATCATGAACTATGCACAAACTGGGTTCAAGAATTGTTTTTTTTCTCAAGTTTTAGTAGTGTATTTAGCTGAATAACCTTTCCTCAGAGTAATTGCATCTCGTTGCCATTACACGCCTCCAACATATATATTTTATATATATATATACACACACACTCTTATATAAAATATGTATGTGTGTATGTGCGTGTTTACATACAATTTTCCATGCTGAAGTTTAGCATTGAGTTGTAGAAAAACTGATATTTTAAAATTGGGAATGAAGATTTTTGTTTAAGGGGCTAGGGGGTGGGCTTATGTTTGGGGCTTTTTTTTTTTTTTGCCTTTCCTTTTGGATTAAAGATGTCTGTAACTCTGAGATTAAAAAAAAAAACCAACAGTTGTGGCTTTTAATGTTTATTCTCCTCATAGAATGTGATTGTTAAAGAAAATGCACCGAAAGTTGCTTTCAAGAGTACGAAGATTCTTTGAAACTTAATAAATTGCAGTTTTTTCTTGGCTGTTCAAATAATGTGTATTTTTCTTTTACGCAGGGGATACTAAAGAAAATACATTGTTAAACCTGTTTAAGGGATTTAATGGAAGAAGTTTAACTCTTTCAATATCAATGAGAACCAAGTGCACAGCCACTCCTGTCAGTGCAGTGGCACGCTAGGAGTCTGTGCTCGGTGGTGATTCCGCTCTCATCAGCTTGTACCATGAACGCTTTGCATATCACATCCAAGAGACTGACGCATCAAAAGCAGTCATCATCTTTCTGTTGTTGTTAGAATTGTGGCTTTTTCTCATTTATTCCTGTCTTTAGTAACGTGGTGACTTGTTAACGCTCTGAATATCATGAGGCTGAAGGCTCCTCTCCAGCTCTACCATTCAGTCGCCCCGCAGCCTCCCATTTTCTGGATGTGGATGTCTCTAGCTCTAAATTGCCACCTCTGCTAAATTTTATGAGGTGGGTAAATAGCCCGCAAATAAAATAGGGTGGAAATACCAAAGTATTTTCCTGTTTGGCCTTTCAGGTTGTGAAATTGAGGAAGATGTTGAGAGTGGCTAACATTAGATATGGGAGGTTTGTGGATGGACCCAAACTCGTTCTGTCCCCTTTCTAAAGAATAACTCGCCTTCTCCTCCTACCCCCACCAAACCAGTTCTTGACCTCTTGGTGGCATTGAGGTGATTTGGACTGAAACCTGATTCACAGCAGGTCAGGCCCCAGGTCTATGAGCTGGTGCAGTAAAAATTTCACTAGTCATTTCAGAAGGGGGGGGGGGAAAATCTGTGAAAGCTGGATTAAAAAAGCCGTGCACAGCCCCAAATACCTCCACCTGCCTGCACCGTGGCCCCTCCTCGCTGTCCCCAGGATTATCAGCTGCTCTACAGCTACAGCCAGTAGGAAGGACCCAAGGGGTGGGGGAGACCCAAACTCTTGAGAGTTGGCAGTTTGCTGGTAGATACGATGCAGTTAAAAATTACCCAGTCTAGATGTGGGGGTAGCTTCTGTTAGCTAAACAGCTAAAATATCCAGTCCGAAGCCTGTTCTGCCAGTTCTTCAGTTGGTGCTGCCCCAAAGCTGCACACCTGCTGCCACAGGTTGTTTTTCACTGTGAATCGCTTCCCATCTCATCTCCTAGTTTTTATTCTCTTCCAGGTGTTTGTATCAAAACTCTTAGAAGAGCATCACCTTCTCTTGTCCTTCCTTGCTCTTTGGTTTGGTTTGTACTTTGTTTGGGTTTATCCTTGGCAAGGAGGGCTTTCTTCAAACCCCTGGGGTTTGGCTGCCTAGACATCCAAGTCCATGATGGAGTTGGATGTTCTAGCTACCGAGAGCTTTTGTCTTCCATAAGCCTGGCAGACATGGCTTTTTGTCCATCAGCTGCACTCTTAAAATTTAGTACCCACCTTGGTATATTAAAGGAAATTGCTTGTGGCCAAAATCAATCTTTCAGCGTTTGCTTAGCTCTCTTTACTTTCAGTGTCATACTCTTTTCTGCTTTAATGCTATCTGATATTTCTGAAACTGTAAAGATAGCTCCTGATGATAAGGATTCTCCTTAGGGCTCCAGAATCTTTACAAGAAAACATTTTGAACAATTTGTCTTTTTCTGTATCTTGCATTGACTGTATCTTCCATAGCGCTTTCACTGCATGGCTCCCCTGTCTTTAGGCCAAGAGAATTTCTCTTTCCTAAGTGGTCTGAAACTGTCAAACTTCTTCTTAGCTACTTGTCTAGTTTGTGGGTGGCACTGGCTGAGCAGATCGTTTTGCTGTTCTGCTCCAGAAATATATTATTGTTCTTCATAATTCAATATATGATTGTGTATGTGAAGGAGCATTTTAATTAACAAAAAAAAAAAAAAATGTATATGGATATCTGTATATGTTAAGGATTACTGGAGTTGGAAGAGTCTGGAAATGGAATTGGAAAGCCCTTTAGGATTTGGGTTATGTGCAGCTATAGTGTGGAGCGTACCTGTGATCAAAACTGGCCCTGGTGACCTGTAGGATCATCTCCTAGCGTTGTGTATGAACTGCTGCTAAACGTCTGCTCGAGTTCGCGCGCTGTGCAAATGACAGGTGTACAAACTGTGTCACTGTATTGATGCTGAATGTACAATCTCTGCTCAACGTCCCGCGTAGCCACTTTCAGGGAAGGGGAGTTCTGGAAAATCAGATCTCAAGCTCGAATGGACTCTGCCCGGGGACTGTCCGGATGCCTGGCGCACCCCGCGCTCCCCGCCAAGCCCCGAGGTAAACGACAGCTCTGGAAATGTCTGTGACGGGCGATGTTACCCTTGGCAGGAGTTCACAGGAGACCGTGGGCCCGTCCACGGACCGCCCGGGCTGACCTTCGCCGCCGGCAGGTCCCCTGGACTCTCGCGCCCAGGTCCCAGCGTCGCTCCGGAGGCGGTAACGTACCCGTGAAACCTTAACGCCTGCGGGAGCAGCCCGACTTGTCCTCTCACACCCCCCTCGTCCCCAGGGGGTCTCTTCCAGTCATCCCCGCGTGCTCTTGGAACTGGGGAGAGGCGCCTCCGACACCCATCCACATTGTAGCTTTCCTGAGGGAGGACGGACTGCTAACGTGCCCATGTTCTAGTGGGGTCTAGGTGTCTTCCTCCAGCGGATACACCCAATCTCTCAGGTTAACTATCGCTTGCTGCAAGTTGCCAGACTCCATCCTCCGACGGCCAGTCCAGCCTCTGCAAAGACAGTCGAGTTGACCATTTTAAAGCCCTCACACTCCCACCGTTTTCTCTCTAATGAAAACGGCTCGTTAGAAATGAATATGACACTTTGTCCTGTGTGTGCCCCCGGTGTTTGTTTTTTACTGTCAGATGCATTGGAAATGAGTTGCTTGTAAATTTTCTCTGATGAAAATGTGGTCCCAGTGCAGTCATGATTTCAGGGTTATTAAAATGTTATCAAACACAATAAGCTGGAAGATTGCTTTGCTTTCGATAAACACCGTTATTAGTAAAGGTGGCTTGCCTTGAACTGGCTGTGAGGCTGCTAGCTCTGGGTGAGAAATCTCCTCCCCCATCTGCTAGCTGCCTGTGGCCTGTCCTTAGCTAATTAAACAGTTTATTGGTTTAAATGTTCTTAAATGTTCCTTTTGTTCAGGGGAGTGGACTTGTTCATATTCAAAACTATGGCAGATTGCTTTGTAATTTCTCTGTCGTTTTATTTCCCGGATCCTTTGCCCACGTCTTAATTTATACTGAAAAAAAAAAAAGTTTTCAAGCAAATTAAAGACCTGTGTTACTGATGTGTTGCAAAGGAGCAGACTACTCATTTTTACAGCAAGTCTCCCTGTTCTGGCTACAGCACTCCTGTTTTACAAATACACCTTACTTGCTCTGTCCCACGGGAGCAGGAAAAATCAGATTTTTCATCTTTTTATTTGATTTCAAGTGGGACCCACTTTAACTGCCTTTTCTTGGCATCTGTGTGCCTCCTTCCCAGCCCTTATCTCCCTGTGGATGGCAGGAAGCTTCCGATAAAGGCAGACGAGATGATTACTCTGCAGGTAACAGACTGTAAGTTCTGCCGGGGTGAATGAAGTACGTAGTTTTACAGAACATACCAAGAAGTGTACAGGATATAGAATATAGCTAGGTATATATTTCTATAATCTCCATTCTCAGAGGGAGATTCAGCACAAGCATAAAATAACTGAAATACATAAGAGATGGCAGATGTGAGTCCCCATGGCTGAGCAGCCCTTAACCTCTCCCTTTTCTGGGATGATCACACCTTCAGAAGTAGGAAGAATGGTAGTTGGTAAATAACTGATTACTTGTGATGCTTTTATTGCTGAATAATTTAAAAAAAAAAAAAAAATCAAGGTAGGGAGAGTTGCACTTTCCCAATATGTCCAAGTCAAAGGCAGGACAAGGCGGGTGAAGAGGCAAGGTGGTGAGGGAGGCAGAGAAGGAACTAATTGGTTTGTAGGTGAGTTTCGTTTCTGAAATATCTAGAAATGCTGAAAAAAATTTATATTTTAAAAAAAAAGTTGCCCCGATAGTTCTGGCTTAGTGATGGTTTTCTTTATAGCATCAATATGTGCAAATGAGCCTGTAGTAAGGTGCTTCTAAAGCTCTATTCAACATACTGTGCAACTCTAATACCCATATTTCTTGCTCATCACCGTGGTTGCTACATGTTGTGGTGCTGTCTCCCTGAACTCCTTTTTAAGCATTTGCTGCCTGTTAGTGAGTGAATTAAGGATTGCACAATAACCTGGATGGGAGTGTAGCAGAAAGCAGCTTCAAAATCATTCTCCCAAGGTGCTCCAGCATCTTTGAAACATACCTTTCCCTGAGGCTTTTCTGAGACACAGCTGCACTGGGGACCAGCAGAGACAACTCCAGCCCAGCATGGGGCCTCGGACACCCCTCAGTGGTGCTGTCAAACACAGACCATTAGAGACTAAAACTGGGGTGCAGGCAGAATAAAGCTTAATACTTTGTCAGCAGCAGAACATTATTTGTTGATCATTTAGTGGAGATTAAGCACGCAGCACCAAACCCTCCTATTATGAAAGTTAAGACATAGTGTAAGTAAGAAAGCTTTGCTTTTGCCCTTAGATGGGGGCAGGAGGAAAAGGGAAAGGAAGAGCAAGTAGCAAAAAATACTGAGATCCAGGATGTCAGTGACAGATTGTGTCTTCTTCTAGGACAGGCACCTCCAAGTAATGACAGTGAACTTACAGTTCAAACACTGATTTTTGACTCATCTGTTTCATAGAATTTATAGTCTAAGCCTTTGGGAAGTCACCACTGTTGGGTGCCATCTCTAGATGAGAAGAGAGGGAAACCTACGAAGCAAGCCTAGAGGGAAATGGTTGAAGAAATATTTTCCACTTGGACCTTCAATGAAGTTAGGAGGCCAAATATTACGTTTTCTAAAAGAGGTTATTCTTGGTGTTCTTGTCAATATAGGGCACTTAAATTGCAGAATTGTAACTGGTATAACACGTGATTGATGCATTCTTAAAACGCTTTGCTGCTTACATAGTCAGTGATAGGACCACAAAGGCATCAGATGTGTGCCCAACTTTTGTTCTATATGGGACCTGAAAGAGAAGAAACACCAGGTTAGAGGATTTATCCAGTCTTTTACTGTGCATCATGGCAGAGGCCAGAAGTTCTTGGTCTGCAAAACAAGGAAATTGCTTGTCAGCACCTTGGCTTCTCCCCCGTGGTCACAAGGTTGTAATGCAGGGACACTGAGTCCAGCAGCACAGGCAACACTGGAACTCAGTTTCTTATAAGCCCCCTTTAAGTGCTGAAAGGCCACCAGAAGGTCACCCTGGAGCCTTCTCCTCTCCAGGCTGAACTAGCCCAACTCTCAGCCTGGCCTCCCAGTAGAGGGGTTCCAGCCCTCAGATCGTTTCTGTGCCCTCCTGCCCAGATACTCAGTGCTGGAAAGAAAGGGCACAAACTCAGGTGTTTATGGACTAGTTTAGGTTCCTATTTGTTTTCATTTGAAAGCTTTTGATTTTCAAAATCCTTTGCACCAAGCAAAGTTCTGCACGCTTGTAAATCCTCTGCACCAGGCAAAGTTCTGCACACTTGTCCCCTGTCAGCTGAGCTGTCAATTAAATGGCAAAGTACTGTAAATCCTCTTTGCAAATGCTCCAGGTCCTGCCACATGCAGATCCCTGAGCTCTCACAATCTGTTCTATCTGGGGAGGAAATCTGTGTCGGGGCTGCACGTTCTGCGGGGGAGGTTCTTGGTTACCCGGGTGCAAGTGAGCACCGGGCACCCCAGCTTGGTCCCGGGGAGGGGGATATCTACAGTGACCGGCCGGGTGCATGCCAGGCGCTGCAGACTGACATTTCTGTCTCCCATCTAGAGGCGATATTCTGATGTCCTCGGAAGCAGCCGGACACTGGCTGAACCCCCGGCGAGTCCTCTCGCAGAGCCGCTGCTGTGAGCAGCTCTCGGCCACCACCGAGCAATTCTCAGCCAGCAGCAGCAG
>NW_008616548.1:0-7586 GCF_000691845.1 Merops nubicus
CGTGGCCGGCTTGCTGGCCCCGGGGCCGGGGACAGGGCGGTGGGAGAGCCCACAGCCCTGCAGAGCCCCCGGCAGCACTCCTCCAGACACAGCCCGGCTCTTCCCTGCCATTCCCGGGGACGGATTTGCTGTTTCTTACCAGTAGGAGCAAAGCCTTAGCTCTGAGCACAGCTGGGCCAAACCTGCTGCAGAGAAACATTTTTATCAGGGAGAATAAAGACTCGATTTCCACCTGGAAATTGCCCAATTTGACTTGTGAACCTTGAAAAGCAGCCCATTGCATCCCGTTTCTGTGAGCAATTTAGTCTCTGTTGGAGCCAGGAGCCCATTGCCAAGGCACTGGCTCTCTGTATGTCAGCAGATCAGAGCAAGCGTTTCATTCTCTCCTTTCCATCTCTGTCAAACTGGCTGCAGCAAAGTTGTGAATTAGATGCTCTACATCACAAATGCCTGAGCTATCTGCCTTCCAATCCATATCCACGGGTTCTGTGTCACTTTCTTCCTTCCCCCTCTGGTCCTCACCAACTCTTTCCTCTCCAGCAGCTCCACGGTCCTTCTCTTCTCCATCGTGCTGGCCAGAGCCCAGCTCTCTGCCTGGCTCAGACATCATTTTGCTTCTCCTACCCTGTGCCTCTTGCCCATCATTTCCCTTCCCACTGCTGCCCCTACCATGCCCCTTTGCTTCTCTGGGTACCACCTGTGCCTGCCCTGTTGGGGCTGTCATGCCCTGCTGCCCTCCCCTCTTGCCCCACACTGAGAACTGCCTCCCCCACACCACCCTCCTGCCCCTTCCACCCTCTGGCCACCTCCTCACCTGATGCTTTTGCCACAGCAACCTTTCCCAGGCCTGGTGATACTCCGGGGATGAACCACCCCTCACTCTGCATGCTGATGCTGTGCACAAGGTGGGAGCAGAGGTGTGGAGATGAGCACCTGCAGAAGGGCTTATGTGTTGGCTGGAGCATGACCACCTTCCACAGCTATGTCTGCAAGGCTGATGAAAGCACTTCCTTCTCCCCTTGAGCCATGCTTCACCCTGTGGGGGTCAGGGCTGGGACATGGCAGGTATCCATGCTGCTGTGTGGACTCCTGACACTGAGAAAGGGTTTGATCCATCCCTGTCAGACACATTGTCTGTGAGGCCTCATAGCCCTTCCCTTGTCCCTGTATTCCCTGTCCAAAATGCCAGCTCCCCTCCCTGCGACACTCTGCGTTTGCTTCTCAGCAGCCTTTGCAAGCTGGTTTTCTCTTGGGTAGAGAATAACAATCTTGGATGCCCAGAGGCAGAGGTACTGTACCCTGGCAGGACTTGGGACTCTGCCTAGAAGCCCCAGGGCACTTCCTGAGATCTTCTTGGAGGGCCTGGCCTCCGGGAAGGAGCTAGCAACATCTCCTGTGATTTCCTGCTC
The DNA here is from genome assembly GCF_000691845.1 of Merops nubicus. Classification (NCBI taxonomy): domain Eukaryota; kingdom Metazoa; phylum Chordata; class Aves; order Coraciiformes; family Meropidae; genus Merops; species Merops nubicus. The sequence continues at coordinate 1,410 of NW_008616548.1, forward strand.
CATCAGGAGTGGGCCCACCTCTGTCCCAGGGCTATGGCAGCTGTACCTGGCTGTGAAGCTGCTTCCCAGCAGCTAGGTCAGGAACAGACATTTGCACTGTCCCCTGCCCTCAGACCAGCTAGGGGCACAACAGCGCAGTGGGGCATCGCTCCTGAGGGCACTGGCCTCCCTGGGTGCTCTTCTAAAAGCCTTTGGCCAGGATGGGCTAACCTTCTCGCTCGGGAGTCTGGGGACATGCAGCGCAGCCGCAACCTGCTAATGAGCCCGGGAAGCAAGGCAGAGTGTTTGTCTGACAGGGCAATTAAATGATGATTGATTCCTGGAACAGCTACTTAATTCATCATTAGCTGGGTTTATCATAGCCAGCATCTGTGCTGAGGGTCCCTCTGAGGTCTGCGCCGCTGCTAGCTGGCGACCTGAGTGCTTCTCCTGTGGGAGGGAAGACATTCAGGATGGTCCCGAGAGGACCTGAGCTGCCCCAGGGGATGTGGTGTGGAGGTGAGATCTGTAAAGCACAAAGCTAAATTTGCTACCTCTTTATTTTCATGCCGCATTTTTCCAGTGCTCGCCTTGAGAGGCAGAGTGCACAAGGCAGCTGTGCATTTCCCACTCTGTGGGGACCACTGCGACCGGCCTGGGCAGCGGGGGTCCCGGCCCTGCGGCGTGGTTACGGGAGCAGCCATGCAGCAGCAGGGGCAGTTCATTAGGGAGTCGGCAGCCCTTAGTCTTGGGGGTAGGACTGCAGCAGTAGTCCGGCTTGAGGAGGGCCCTGGAGTCTGCCTTCCCCCAGGTGTGCCCTCCCCCTGGGCTCATGCTGTGCATGTGTGCCTGCATGCCTGCAGCCTCCCTGGGCACCCAGCTGCACCTCGCCGCCGTTACCTGCTGCCAGCACAGCCCAGACTAGCCCCGTGGAGCTGATGGATGTGCACACTATCCAGTCACAACGGTAATGAGGACAGAGAATGGCCACTCTTCGCCAATTCTGTCTTTTACAGCTTCCCTGCTTTCATCTGCTGACTTCATTCCTTTTCCCCTAAGCCTGGTTATTACCAGGCTTACTTTATTACTAGGCTTACTTTATTACGAGCCTTACTTTATTACCAGGCTTACTTTATTAAGTCCCTGTGTGGCTAAATACACTGTAGGATCAAGATAATCTGATTGGGGTTTGGGGATGGTGGCAGGGCTGGTTTGGCTCTGCCCTTCCCTGCGCATGTGCACATGGGGCTGGCCCTCACCTTCCCTGTCATGCCTTCTCTAATGTCATCTCTAGAGTCTGGATGGCCCTCGTCTCCACCTGCAAACCCAGATTGTGCAGCACCTGCAAGCACCCGTGCTCGCACACACAGGCGCAGTCTCCATGCCATGCGGCGATCGTGGTGCCTGAGGAGCAGGAAGCATCCCCTCTGACACTGGCATTCATCACATCAGCCAGCAGAGAGGGAGGTTTCAGCCTGGCTGCATTCCAGCGGTGCTGAGCACGCTGCCATAGGCATGCTGTGACGCTGGCCCTCGGCGACCCCTCCCCACTGCCAACAAGTGCTGGGACTGGGTACTAGGGCTGCTCTTGGTGGTCCATTTGCCTTAAGAAGTGCATTGAGATCTCTTTCTGCACTTTCCCCCTCATCGCTGCAGCTGTATTATTCTCCTCCTGCTCCCAGGGAGAGAACATCCTCCCCAGCTCCTGAGAGTGTAAGACAGCAAGGAAAATAGAGTTTAGTACAGGTAAATCTTTCATAATCCCAGAGGGGACAAGACTATAATGGACTAAAATCTTCTAGCTGTAGGCCTTCCCTGTCCACTCTGAGCAGTGCAGCAGCCTCTGAGGTCCTGGCCATGCTCTAGGGACAGCTCCAGGGCAGTCTGAGGTACCAGAGAGGTTTGGGCTCTCCCTGCTTCCCTAGAGCAAAGCCTTCAGCCCTGCCCAGCCCAGCCCACATTTTCAGAGACTTCCCCAGGCTTCAGCAGTATTTTCTTGCTGTTTCTTTTGCTATCCACACTGTTATTTTTCCAAAAGATGTTCACCTTGTGACATTTGCTACCTGCAATCCCTCCCTGACCCTCTACCCCGGCCCACGTCAGCCAGCCCTGTCCCAACAGCCAGTCCCTTTAGCATCCTTCAAGATGCCCAAAGTCAGCAGAGTCTGCTTCCAGCAGCAGTCCAGCTCGTAGACACACTCTTCCCACCCTGGTCCATGGTGCCTGCTGCCTCCTGAACCACCTTTTAGGTTTCCAGTTCCTCCTGGCTCCTTTCCCCTCCTTCCCCCAACATTCTGACCATTTCCCAGTGCTCGCTATGGTGAACACGGGGCTTTGCTGCACAGCTCTCCTCCTCTAACCCACTGCTGAAGGCCTGAAGTGAGCAGAGCAACAGCCTCCCTGCAGGCAGCACCCGCTGCTTGGTGCCCAGCAGCCTGCCTGCAGCTGGTGGGCCAGCATTTCTCAGTGCATTTGGAGCCAGCTCCCTCTGGCAGTTCCCAGCAAGTTCCCATCCCTCCCTACTCTGGCTTGCTGCCAGAAACATTTCTTGAGCTGAGGCATGAAAGCTCTACCAAAACTGTCAACTTTCTTTTGCTAGTGCTGAGGTTCTACTCCTGCTTGGGCTGCTGCTCCCAAATGACGCTCAGTGATAGGTGTCTCCTTACTGTTTCATTAAAAAGCAATATACTTTATTGGAAATCTAATTTGCATGTTGAGGTAAGCAAAGAAGAGGTTCATGATTCCCTTTCCTGAAAAGCGTGATGGGGCTTTGAGCTTCTCTGAGCCTATGTGGGAAATAAAACTGTCTGTGCTGCAAATACGTATCTCCCTCAAATATTTTGAAAATACTTAACAGCCATCTGCTGCATGAGCCATTGCAGGCTTTATTAGTAAGGTGGAAGACTGCAGAAAGCAGAGAACAGTTTTGGAAGGGAGAAGTAGAGAGCATTTGCCAAAACATGCAGACTTCTAGCAGAGTGAGAGTGCTTTTGCATAGCTCCATTTTCCTGAGCAGCTTTCCAAAATGTGACAACTGCTGCCAGAGCAAAACCCATCAACAGGCCCTTTTAAAACTGGGTATCACACTCTAACCTGTGTGGCATTGGCAGAGTTTGGCCAGAGGAATGGGGCCACTTGGGCTTTGCACTCTCTGGAGTCCTTAACTCCAACTTCTTTATATTTTTTTCTTGAGCTCAGGTTTAAAGCCAAGGTGATGTCCTCTTTATGAAAAAGCCTACTGCACCTCAGGGAACCCTATAGCAGGTGGAAGCGTATCTCTGTTACACAGCATCCTGCAGAGGAGGCAGTAACAGAGGTCTCTAAGGAGGACAGGAACATTTAGAGTTGCAAGGCAATAAGGTGGCACGGTTTAGGAGCTGGGAACATGCTAGAGAGTGACTGTTGAACATGGGGCTCAGGAACTGAAGAGCACAAAGTAATTGTTTCTGGTGGGGAAAGCTCATATTTCACTACATATTTTCTTTGTGCCAAGGTGGGTTGGGAAGCCAAAATAGCAACTCTCCTCTGAAGAAAAGGGGTTGAAATATTTAATCTCAGAAATTTTCATTAAAACAAAACAACAAAACAAAACAAAACAAAACAAAAAAAACCAGGCAGCACAAGGTTTCAGCACTCTGAAGTGGAAGAAGGGAGAGGGGAGCAAATCTCCCTCAGGAAGAAGCCCATGTTGACATTTGTAGCTGAGGATCCTGTTTGGACTCAGCATTTTCTGAAGCCAGTGGCCAGGAGCCAGGGCTGCACAGCTGCTGCAGTACCCAAGAGTGGGGCTGGTTTAAACAGGGCTCTGACGTGATGAGTCGTTTCCTTAAATTGTCATAATTGCAACGCAGACCAAACCCCGTGGGTTTTCCCCTTTAGTCTCTGCATCCCTCGTTCCTTTGCACGGCTGGCTGAGCATCCAGCACTCCCCACCCCAGCCTAACCACCACCTCCATGTCCTCACAGCAGTCTCCTGGCTTCCCTGGATGGCTCACTGCTCTTGCCCCAGCCCCAGCTCAGCCTGCATGTGTAATGCCCGGAGGGCTGTAATTTGTCATGCAACCCTCTGTTTTGGGAAGTCAGGGAGGCCCCTCAAATCACTGCCAGCCTCTTATCTACTTCTGTGCTGTTAGGCTTTGTAGCAGCATACGTTATGAACCAGCCGAAAAGATGCAGTAGGTCCTTTTCTGTCAGGCTGCACGTGGCTATCTCAAGATGCATTACAGATATAGCAAATCCTCATCTTAATCCAGCCAGGATCAGACCATCTTGTTTCAGGGCTGTATCCTTATCTTACTACCAGCTGGGGAGAGATAAAAAGACGCTCACTTTGCTGAGATAGCATTCAATCCACGGAGAAGTGGGGAGGGCTCTTGTTTCCTCTAGCGTTGCCAAATTGTTCTGTTCCTGCTAGCCTCGTCTTGACATGGGCTCCGCATGGGCGAGAGGCTTTTCTGCTCCCTTGCCTTGTTGAAACAACAGCCTTCTCCCTCCCGCTCCCTCTGCTCCCACAGGTTCGCTCCCCCCCACCGGCGGCAGCATGGAGAGCGTGCGCGAGCTCCAAAACCCGCTCTTGGCCAAGGCCAACGGGCACCTTCGCAGCAGCTATTCTTACCACCAGCGTCCCAGCCAGGATTACCCCAGTCATCATTGCCAAGGGAAACTGTATTCCTACATCTTCCAAAACACTGGCGGTGCCAGGACTCACCAGCTGCTGGATGCCAGTTCCCTGCAGCTGGCTGTTGAAGCCTTGTATGGCCAAAATTTCATCCTCGTGAAGGATGAGACTGCTCTCAAGGCTAAGGACAGCAAGATGGAAAGCTGTGAGACCACTTTTACAGAAAGCAGAGAGACTCCGTCCGAAGGTCCTGATGGGCATGAGACACAAGGGCCCTGCCTGGTAGAGAGTGACGTCCGCATCCAAACTGTGTCCTATGAGGTGGAGGAAGAGGAGCTCCAGGAGTACGAGGTGAGCTTTGCCAGGTGGAATGGCATTGAACTCCTCCTCTGGAAACTCTGGCCACTGGTGCAAATTTTTGATTGTTTATTCTCCTTTCTTTCCCCAGAGCTTCCCTCCTAGACCCTACCAACTCCTCCCTCACCGGCCTCTCCTTGTGCACCAAATATTTCTTCTTCCTTATCATTTCTGCTTCCTTTTCCTCGCTGCAGACCTCGGAAGGAGGTCGGCTTCCCCGAGGGCAGCCTGGCTGCACATCCTCTGGGAGCAAAGGGGAGGTGGGGCCGCATCTGCAGGACCTTTGGGATACGGAGACTCTTTGACAAGGGCAGCCTGACACTGCTGTGGCACTCAGGCTAAAAGTAAACAGCAATCCTTGCATAACAGGAAAATTCACATGCCTGGTGGCAGCAGCTGAGAGAAAGCTTTGTATATAAAGATGAATCTTGCAAAGCAGCCTCATGCTGTGCTCTGTGCCCCAGCACAACTCACACAGCAGTGCAGAGGCTGGGAACATCATCTAGGACCTTGAGAGGTCCCCAGAGCCTGGTGGAACTGATGTGTGATGACCTAGCACAGCTCTGTTGCTTTCAGTGCTGGTGATGTGGCCTTTTCAAATGGCAGCAGAGATGTCCCCACCTCTGCATGCTTTCCCCCACAAGACACATCACTTCCAGGCCAGTCTGTGGCTGGCTGAGTGGAACCCAAAGGCAGGAGGGCTGACCACAGCTGCTCTGAGCAATGTGCTCACTAAGGGGAGCAGGACACGTTGCCCCTGTGGTGGAGGCTCCATTTCAACCGCTTTCCCTCACTTGCTAAATTAGTTTAGCAGGGTATTGATCTCCTAGGCCCTAATGGGGTAAGTTTGTTTAAGCTGACAAACAGCCAGTTCTGCCAAAGCTGAAGATATTTCAGTTTAAGACTATCTATCTCCCAGGGAAATCCCAGACCCCCAGCAAGTGAGCTCAGCATTTGCTCTGGCAGGGAGCCAAGAATCCACTCCACTCCAGAGTTTGCTGAGCTACATTTTTTCTCATCAAACCATGCTGAGGAGGCTAAAATATTTTTGAAACTCACTCCTTGAATTTGCAGGTAGGAAGCTGTTGTAGTTTAACCCCAGCCAACAACTAAGGAGCTGCTGCTCACTCACTCCTCCATGCTCCCAGTGGGATGAGGAGGAGAATTGGAAAAAAAAGTAAAACCTATGGGTTGATACAAGAACAGTTTAATAACTAAAATAA
>NW_008616549.1:0-348 GCF_000691845.1 Merops nubicus
AACTTGGCCCCTCAAAAGTGACCCGGGGCACACCGGCTTCACCCCCCGGGCTCCGCAGTAGGAGAGAAGTCCCTGTGGAGGCCTCTGCTCTCTTCACTGAGGGCAGAAGTCTCTCCCCATGAGCTGGCACGGGGTGGTGTAGGGGGGCCATGGCCTCAGCATCCCCCTGCTTTCTCCTTCGTCTCCAGCCTCGTGGCCCCACGTCTCAGCCAAATGCTCACTGTCCCGAGAGCTGCTCTGATGAGCGGGGAGCCAGGCCAGCCATCTTCTCTGCGGGGCCTCAGCCTCAGCAGGGACAGGCATCCTCACGGGGACCACAGCCCGCGGGGAGGGTCTGCGACCCCCTGC
>NW_008616549.1:477-789 GCF_000691845.1 Merops nubicus
CCCGGGAGGAGCTCTCTGGGGATGGTGAGGGGGAAACCGTCCTCTGGGGTTTCTCCTGTCAGGGTTGGCAGGCAAAGGGGGTTTCCCCTTTTGTTTTTTGAGATTTTAGATCCCTGGGCGGTGGCTGCAGGGCCGGTAGAAAACATGGCAGCTCAGCCTGGTTTCCTGAGGAGCGGGGAGGGCGGCGGCAGAGCCTCTCTAACCTCCTGCCTTGTTTTCTCTCTCTTCCCCAAGGCTGCAAGATCAAAGCCCTGCGGGCGAAGACCAACACCTACATCAAGACGCCAGTGCGGGGCGAGGAGCCGGTCTTCA
>NW_008616550.1:0-2493 GCF_000691845.1 Merops nubicus
TTTTAAATATTTTAAAATTGTTTCTAAATCTACATTCCATTTAAAAATAATTGCTATCAAGTGACTTATATTTGTTTCTTCCTACAGCCATAGGTAGGTTGTTCTGTCCTTCACTTTTCTAAGGAATTGCCTCAAGCTGCTAGGCAAATGCCTCTGTGTGTTAAAGAGTGTGGAACACATTTCACCCGGCCCTCTGTTCTTTAACTGTACTAACATTGAGAAGATAACTGCCACAATGAGATGAGCTGCACAGTCAGAAACATAAAGAATAGGGACTTAGGAGACAAAGAACTGAGTACAGAGAGCAGCTGATAAGGAATCAGAGGAGGCACCAGTGGTACCATGTATAATACTTGAGTACACACACATGCACAATGTTCATTACTTCTGAATCATAAATTTCAGTTCACAGACAAGCCAGGCATTATATGTAATAGGGGAATGAAATATATGTGTACATATATAATTATATATAGGTTTCCGGTCTTCAGAATTACGTTGTATATACATATATATCTTTAGACCATGCTTTATGTAAATATGTCTCTCTCTATATATATATTATACACACATATAATTATACCTATATATTAAATAGTGCACATATGGCATTACTAACATGGCTACACATAAACATTTTATCATTCTTCTAACAAACTTGTTAAGAAATTATTGTACAAATTAGACCATTTCTAGGAAGGTGTAGGAATTTCCAAATAAATTTCTTACATGTTTGAACATTTTGGGAAAACTAATATTTCAAGTTAAGGAGAAAATATGTTTTACACTTAATTCTTATTTTATTTCAAATAATTCTAGATATTCTTTTTCCTGAAAAACTATCATGAAGTTCATTATCATATTAAAAAAGATTGATGAGGATGTATTTGTGATTCCCTAGATGGGATTGAACATGGACTTTTCTACATCTAAGAAAGGGGCAACATTTAGCCAACACTGGATTAAATAAATGGGTCAGCTGTTCAGTTCAGGAAAATGTTCATGCTTAAGAGGCATAATTAAAATTCTGGTTTTACCAGATAGTAATGCTTCTCTCTCTCTCCACAGCTCAGTATATAAATTGACATTTACATAAATGCATGCATATAGTACACATGGACAAATATACATATGTATGATAACATACAAAACACATAACTACAGAGATGTTCATCTGAGAGACTTGAGGTTTAAAGGAAAGAATCAGTAAATACTCAGTGAGGGATAAACAGTGGTTTCTTATAACCCTCCCTTGACACAGTACACCAACTGCAGGGTTATTATAATTTCTTTCAATGTTAGATTAAAAGGTTTGACAAAAGCTGAAAATGATGGATTAAAACCACCACCACCACCAAAAACCACACACAAAAAAAACTCAAACCAAAGGAATATGTAAGAGCTTTGGAAAAAATATGCTGAGAAACATCACCTTCACTTAGAACCTAGTGTAAAAGAAGGACATGGATAAAGAGAAAGGGGAGAGAAAAAGATACTATCTTTGGTAAGAGTACATGATGGATACTAACGGAAAGGAAACAAAATAAGGAAGAAATAAGTGGTTCTAAGACAAATGATGTAAGAATTGTACATATTGTACATTATCCTTCAGGAGATGATGTTTCTAAAGCCAAAAGAAAAAGTATTTCTGTGAGCAGAGAAATTCTACATTACAACTTCAAAAAATGAAATTATATATAATGCAACGAGGTTACACAAAACAGCTGTCATGCATGAGCTCTGAAAGATATGTCAAAATACAAGACAAAGAAGTGGAAAAATCAGTAAGCGGAAGCCACTATGGCAAACAACAGAGATCCATCACTGATGTGTTTTACTGTTATCAGAGAGGGTCAGGAAATTTCACTGTGTGACCTCTCAGCCAGAACTAGGAAAACTATGAATGGTGTTGCACAACAAGAAAGAAAATAAAAGAAAGTTATGTTCTCTCAGATTGTTTCAAACTGGAATCAAAGGCTGTCATTTAAAAGCTGTGTGTAGATTAAATCAGTCTCTCTTTTATCTTAAGTACACTAGAAGGTGATCCAGGCCCTCCAGAGATGAGAAATCATCAGAGCTGGGCAAAAAGCCCTCTGAGCACTTGTAATATTTTGTAATATTTCTGATCATACTTTTAAGCATTAGTTTTAGCAAAAGAGATTTTTGAACCTTCGAAAGAAACTGTGTCTGCAAGGATTTTTTTTAAGAAATCTTGTTTTGTGGTTTTCCCTATCTCAACCTAATTGTTTCTGGACTTTACTATGCATCTTCTACTTTTAAAAACATGGCACCAAGGTTGGGAACTTTTGCAGAAGAACCTTGAGGTACATGTACAAAATAAAACTGTTCCATTTGTGGTCAACAAATGTAGTGTGATCTTATCCCTTGTTAACTTCTTTCTTGACCTCAGTTGTCTCATAAATCATGAAAATATAAGACATGCAAAAGGATTATTACCAGCAACATGGCAGCAGTTGCCACTTCCCCACTCTT
>NW_008616550.1:2517-4414 GCF_000691845.1 Merops nubicus
TCACTGATTTCATGTTTCTTATTTGCTTTCTGCAAGTGAAATTTTGTGTATGTGAAAAATCACTCTTAAGGTCATTTGGATTGAAGAAAAAACAAGGCTGAATAGTGATCAGCTAACTTCATTGACTTGAAACAAATAATTAACCAGCTCTGTGAAAGATAAAATGCACCTCTGCAATGACAAAATGATCACTGTTCTACCAAGAGAAAATATACTTTTTTGTCAAAGACATAAATAATATATAAGTGACTAGAATTGTTTGCTAATATTGGATTTTAGTGTGAACGACATTTCAGTGCTTTAGTTTTCAACATTAGGCAATTTGATACCACTAACATGACTTTCAGGAAAAGTACGAATAGAAGCTTCTATAACGATACAAATGCTTTAAGAATATTAGCTGTTTTGTTCTAGGTTTTTGGTTTGGTTTTAAAGCCAGATTTGTTATTTCTTAACTAGGATGTAAATAAAACTTGATATTTTATCTCCACATAAAATTTTATATACTGCCTACATCTTATGCAAACACTATGAGACAAAACTTATTGACATCTTTTAAAAGTTCTACACTTGTAAGTTGGAGATACAAAAATTATAAGTTGGAGATACAAATTTTACTCCAAAAGCCGAAGCAACTTATGCCAGTCACTTAAAAAAATTACAGTAAAAACTTCATACCATCCTGTGCTATTTATGCTATGAATTTCATAGAAAAAAAAAAACCCACAGAAATATTTTACTATTTATTTATTATTTATTTTATTGGCTATTAAATAAATAAGTCCTACTCTTTTGTTTCATTTCTCTACTTGCAGTGACATATTATTTGAAATTATTTATAAGTCTACCATACTGAAAACAGTATTGGATGAATGTTAATGAGAGTGAAGCAATAGTTGAATTTTCACGAAAAGGAGATATCAGACACGTTTTCATGTGGTTGTAGGTGCTATAGAAATGACAAGTGGGCACGCATTCAGTTCTTTGATGGTCTAATAACCTCCTGTTCTTGTTATCATATACAGAATAGCACAAAGGTTTTATTATTAATGCTTAAGTGATTTGGCTTCAGCTCTTGGGACTAAAGAAATATGCCAGAATTGTACCTACAGCCTTTCATACTGCATTGCCATCTAATCACCAATTCTATATGCCCCATATTTTGCCTTGTGTTTTTCTCTACCCTGCCACTCTTTGCTACTCCTTAGATTCTTTGCTAAAAGGCTAACCGTCTTTGCACTTTGCAGGAACACCAACATTGTAAACTGCATTGGATCTGTGAATATTAGGGTAGTGCAAATAATAGATTTAATATCCTCTTCATTAAGTAGAGATGAACTTTTGCAGCAATTAGCATGTTTTTCACAATTTAGTCTTTTTAAAAGGTATTTGCATTGTGCCAGTGTTGGCTTACTTTCTCTGTTTGCCTTGAAGCAAAAAGCCACAGCTGTGGCTTTTGAGTACAATATCTCATTAGTCTAGTGAAACTAATAATTTACCGTAAATTCTACATCCATGGTACTATTTGTGATCTTGATAGATTCATGAATATTCCTTAGTAATGACTGGAACCTCAGTTTCCTCACTGCTGGCTTGAAGAATACGTACAGGGATTAGTTGTGCTGATTCTTACATATCAGCTTTGTCCCTGATAGTACTGCTTCAGGAATACAAAAATATGATTTTTGGTGCCTTAAGTAGAAACTAGCTTGGGTCAGGAAAGAATCCTCTATGGTGACTGGGTGATGGAAGATTTCCAGTATTGTAGTTATTTTAATAATCTCTATTAATATCCTGATAGTTATAAAATCTTCTTGCAGCAGGAAATACTTATTTCAGAACCAGTGAACTCAGTTAATCTCTCACCATATTCTCAAGTAGAAGTAAGTATCTTGTT
>NW_008616551.1:0-1930 GCF_000691845.1 Merops nubicus
GCCCAGTGTTATCCCCCAGTTTTGTGTGTCCCCCCCACAAGGTCCCTCAGCCATATGGGGACCCTTTGCATTCCCCAGTGGGGATCCCCAGGAGCTGGATGCGAGGGGCTGGTCCTGGGCACCGTGGGCTGAGCCCAGCCCCATGGCCCCAGCAGTACCAGGGAAGCTCAAACTGGTTATAGGGTGAGGGGCAGGGACATGTAGGGGCCCGTCCTTAGTCCCTGTCCCCATGAGACTGAGCTGGAGAAGCACCTGGAGAGATGAAAGCCTGTGCCAGAAAGCAGGTGGGCACAGGGTCCTGTCTGGGCACAGGGTCCTGTCTGGGCACAGCATCCCCATGTCCCCCACCTCCATGGTTTCCCGTGCCACCGCTGTCCCTCGGCCCTGTCCTGCCCTGGGGCCACTGCTGTGCTGGTGACAGCTGGAGCTGAGCACACACGGGGTGGCACTGGGTGTGCCCCCTGCTCCTGCTGCCCAGCAGTGCCCTGCAGCCCAGCCACATCTCGGGGTGTGGGCTGCCTGGCAGCCAGAGCCACAAACAGCCTCGTCTGCCCTGGGTGTCCTGAGCCCATCCCCGGCACGGGGACACTTTGGATGGTGCTCTTTTGGTCCTTAAGGAAGGTGAACTCTTTGTGGAGAAGAAAGAATTGTGGTTCACTGGGTCTTTGTGCCAGGAGGTGGGTGGGGTCTGGCCCTGCATTCTCCAGCACCTGAAGGGAACCTCCAGGAAGGCTGGAGAGGGATTTTTCCCAAGAGTGTCCAGTGACAGGGCCAGTTTTAAACTGAAGGAGAGCAGGTTTAGGCTGGATCCTAGGAAGAAGTTCTTCAGTAGGAGGGTGGGGAGACTCTGGACTTGATTGCCCAGAGAGGCTGTGGATGCCCCTCCCTGGAGGTGCCCAAGGCCTTGAGCAACCTGCTCTAGTTGAGAGGGGTCCCGTTGGGTGAGATGCTCTCTAGGGTCCCTTCCAACCTCAGCCATGGTGGTTTGTCTCTTCTGCTCAGATTTTTGACCCACCAGAGGAGCTGGAGAGGAAGGTGCAGGAGCTGGCAGACTTGATCAGGAGTTCCTCCAACGTGGTGTTTCACACTGGAGCAGGAATCAGCACAGCCTCAGGGATTCCTGACTTCAGGTAAGGGTGGTGGGCAGCAGGTGAGGGGTTGGCAGGGTGGCATCTCCTCCCAGTCCAGCTCCCATCTGGTAAAGCTCTGGGCTGCATTCCCCACGTCCACAGGCAGAGCTGCTCCATCCCCTGCCTGCTCCTGCATCCAGCTGAAAACCCCCTTTCCCTCTTGCCCACTGGTTGATGATGAGCTGTACCCACAAAAGCACCACGACATGTTCTCTGTGGCAGTGACACAAGTGGGTGGTGATCCACAACCTGCTCCTTGCTCATCCCCCTGGACAGGGCTCGTGCTGCCTCCACAAGTGTCTCAACTCTCTCTCTCCCTGTCCCCATCTTGCTGCAGGGGGCCCAATGGGGTCTGGACGATGGAAGAGAAGGGGCTCTCCCCAAAATTCGACACTACCTTTGAGAATGCCAGGCCCTCCAAGACTCACATGGCCCTGCTGGGGCTGCAGAGAGTTGGCATCCTGAAATTCCTGGTCAGCCAGAACGTGGACGGGCTCCACGTGCGCTCAGGATTCCCACGGTACTGCCTCCCCCACCCAGCTCCCTGGGCAGTCCAGCCACTGCCATCCAGCTGTTGGGGTCCACCCAGCTGTTTATTGGGGTCCCCGTGGCTGTTTGTTGGGGTCCACATGGCCTTAAGTGAGGCTGAGGCTTGGTTTCCAGGGCTGGTTTGGAAGCTGTCTGCTCACTGATAGAGGAAAAGGAAACTGGGGTGTGCTGGTGTGGGAAGAGGCACATAAACCATAGATTTGTAGGGTTGTTTAGGTTGGGAAAGACCTGTAAGATCCTGGAGTCCAACC
>NW_008616552.1:0-3904 GCF_000691845.1 Merops nubicus
CCTCCCGCCGCGCCCTGCCCTGCCCGCGGGGCGCCCAGCTGGAGCTGGGGGAGTCTCCCCTGCCGCTGCACCCACATCCTGCCGTTAAATGCGACGCCCGTTTGTTGGGCTCCTCAGAGAGCCGCTAGAGCCCAGACTAAGCCCACGCTCGTTTCTGGTGGCATGTGGTGTTACCTTACCAGGTGTTTCCTGGACAGGTAATGCTAAAGGTGGGGTTTGCCCTTTCCACCCTAAGTGAGCTCCCTTTGTGCTCTGTGAAAGCTGTAGTTCGACAGTGAGAGAATTAATACACAGCTACTGAGTGTGAGTACATTGGGGAAGTGCCATTATATGCTTGACCTACTGTACTTTTCTGTAGGCGTCCATTAGTGGCCAGCATCAAAGACTGTATGGCTGCTTTCCACTTGGCCAATGGACCTTTGGTCTGACCCAGTGTAACAATTCTTGTTAAATCTGTATGTGTTTGCTATACACATATAAAATGGAGAGGGTGAAAAAAAAAAACAAAAAACGCAAAAAAACAATTTAGCATCTGCAGTCGCCTCTGAAGTGATTGTGAACCTGTGTGGGTGTCTGCATTTAGGCATCTATGCCATCTTGCAGGGTTAAGATGAAAATACTTTTGCAAAATATAGAAGAATAATTGATACATATTTATCTTTGCTGTGTTATGGCTTAGTACTCCAGAATTATTCATTATAATGAGATCTGTTTCAAGAGTTCTGCAACCACTTATGAGTGCTAAAAAACAAAGGGCACAGACCAAAGCCCTACAGATGACCACATGAAGAGTAAATGTTGCCGGCCGAGTAATGGTTCCTTTCTGAATAGTGAGTTGCTTCATGGCACAGGCCTCATATACATTAGTTTTGTGAGCTGCAGAACTGGTAGCATCTGGCTTCCCTTTGGGTTCGTGTCATACGCATGACATTTGGTTATGTGCAAGCCTGAACAGAAGCTGTCCTCTACCTGGGGCGTTCTCAGGTGGAAGCAATGCTGCACTCTGTTTCTCCTATAACCAGCTGCCTACAAAGTGTGTAGAAACTGGTGGGTTTTTTTGGTTTTTTTTTTTTTGGTTTTTTTTTTTTTTTGTTGTTGTTGTCGTAAGCAGTCAGCTTCTCTGTCCCTGATCTTTAAACTGAGACCAAATCCTAGCAATTCTTCCTTCAAAACTGCTATCATGGCATCTGTGAGTAGTCCTTTTAAACTGACCAAAAGAGAAGAGTACTCAGATCCTTTGTGACAGCTTATCCCTACCATGGTAGCTGCCTGTCACAGAGGCACCCATGTAACAAGACAGTATCCACTATCACAAGATGGGGGTTTGTTGCAGCCAAAGCTGCCAGCACTCCTTCTGATAGAAACCAAACAAGTTTGGATGCCTGTTGGGAATATATCTGCCACACAACTAATTTAAGGAAAGGCAAACCAAAATGGACATACACATAAAGAGGAAACCTCCCACACAAGAATGCACAAGGTATCCCTCACCCAAAGGGTGTGGGTGTGTGTGTGTGTGTGTGTGTGTGTGTGTGTGGAGGGGGAATGGGGATGTGACGCTCATTCAATCCACAAAGACACAATCTGTGGAAGTATCCTTGGACAGCATGTCCACGGGAAGGGTTCACTGCCAAGCCCAAAGCTCTCCAAAGAACCAGCTCAAAGGGTTCTTAAGCAATGCCCTATTTATGCCCTAGTCGAGGGGCAGCTGTGGTTATTCAAACTGGCTGAGGGAGCAAGTCCAAACAAAACAGGCCAAGGAGTCCTAGACCCTCAGGCACCAGTTACCAGGTGCCAAACTGTTCTGGCAGACCCTGTTTTGTTTGTTTTGTCTTGTTGGGGTGGGGGGTTGCACCTGCCACACTACCTAACCCAGTCGTGCATGTTTATTAAAACAAGGTTCATGGGGTGAATCCCGTCTATTCTTAACCATGCAAAAAGTAAGCATCCACTCTGCATTAGCTGCCTCATCTTCTACAAATGCAAGACAGGTGCTACCAAAGAATGATTCATCCTACCCTAATGCAGAGAAGCTCACTCTCTGCTGATTATGAGCCTATACCTTGACGCAGAATCCAGGAGGCTTTTGGTGCTCCTTGGTCTTGTGGCATAGGCTGCTTGGCTCTGGTACAAGTGAGAACAACTGTTTAGACTAAACCAAGAATCCTTTGGGCTGTACATCCTGTCTCTTCTGCCTCTGAAATGAGACCCCTGTTGTATGCTGAGGCCACAAATTCTGTCTTTTCCTCCACCAAATTAAGTCTTTTAACCGGCACCTTGGTGCCATCAAGAAGTGCTGAGTCTTGTCCTTGGCGCTGTTTGTTTTCTCTCTCCAGTTTCTTAATTTTTTAACCATTTGGCCTTCGCACCCTCTTGCTTTAATGTTTTCTTCTCCCTTGTAATCCCTTGATTCCTTCCTGCTTTCTTTTATCTTAGCTGCTGCTTTCCAGGGAAGGCTTGAGACCTTGTTTGGATCAGGCTAGTGGAAAGGTAATAGGGTCTGACAAGAGATGCCTAAAGAAATGTGTAAGAGTTGGCTAAGCACGTATAATGCTTCATTCAGTTACCTCAACCATTTGCAGCTCGGGACTTCCTAGATTTGCCTTTCCAGATATTTGGGGATACTGGGATGCTTGGACTCCACATTCCCTGATTGTTCTTGTAAGGCAACTGTGTGTGGGGACCTGAAGAAGAGAGCATGCTGACAGAGCACACCCCCATCCTCCACCCCTCCCCCCGTCCCCATCCCCTGAGTGCCTTGGGGAAGCTGGAGAGTCACAGAGCTGGGATGAGTTGCTTAGAGAAGCCAACAACTGTTACGAGAAGTGAATGCCAAGCCATATGCAATATTGCTCTATGTAATATGTAAACTGAAAAAAACAGATGCTTCAAAACAATCAGTCAGTATGGTAATACCAAATATACCTAAGCTGTGGTTCTTGCAGCCATTAATCAACTTGCTTCTGTGTATTCATTGCAACAAACATGCCAGGCATCTACTTCACCTAGGAGGCTCGTGGTGGAGCTGGGGCTGACAGCTCTCTTGGGTTTGTCAATGCCTGAAAGACAATGATCATCTTGTTCGTCTGATGTTCTGCATCATACGCTGTGTGCTAAATTTTGTGTGGCAAGTTGAACCAGCAATGGTTCATATAATGTTTTTTTTTGTCAATAAGACAAAATATAAAGACAAATCACAATAAAGTATATACAATAACACTGCAGAAAGAGAAATGAAATAAACTTTAAGATTTACAAAGCAGCTCTTCTGGCTGCTATTGGGTGACATGAAAGGGATCATCAAGGCAGTGGCTTATGAATTTTGCCTCTGAGTGGTTATCATCTCTTCTAGAAAATACCATGCACTGCTTAAATTCTTTCTTTTCTGTAAACCCAGGAAAGTAACACCTGCTATTGGCCAGTGTTAGCAACAAGATATTATTATCTGAGAAAAGATTTTGGCCCACCATTATATTTTTGTTTGAACAAAAATACTTTCAGCAGTAAAAAGAACTGAAAGGGATTTCACTTAGATGCTGCCCACTTCAGAGCAGTCTGCGAGTTTCGCTTCTTTAAAAAGTGTACATTCTTGGGGGTAGAGTCCATCCTTTTTCCTAATCTGACACCACAGAACAAGTGTTACAGTTTTAGGGCACATAGAATAAATCATGAAACCAATACAAATTTAGATATAATAGGTCGAATTTCTCGTGCATGCAGAGTTGCATCAGTGCTTCCTCATTTTGTAAGTTAACATGAACATCAGAATATCAGAATATTAGGAGTCTTAACATATATAAAAAAAGAAAATAACTCTGACTACTTCTAGAATCTGCTGTTTCCCTCCTACTAGCTAGTTGGAAAATCACTGTGGCTGTGATTTTCATAGAATCATAGAATCATT
>NW_008616553.1:0-650 GCF_000691845.1 Merops nubicus
GGCTGGATGGAGCTCTGAGCAACCTGAACTAGAAGGAGATGTCCCTGCTTTTGGCAGGGGAGTTGGAACTAGACGATCTTTCAAGTCCCTTCCAACCCTAACAACTCTATGATTCTATGAAATAGCATAGACAAGGTCATTGAACAGACAAGGAGGAGCACTTAGGGTACTCATTTATTGAAATGTGGGTTTGATGTTTTAAAAATAAACATTCCCTTCACATTCTTGTCAGGTTACAAAAAGAATGAGGAGGGGCAGAATGCCACTGGGCAGCCACCAGAAGTTCTGTTAGATAGAGCATTTCTGCAGTGTGGAGCCCACAGGCTGAATGAGCACTGGAGGGCTGTTTGCACATTGGTGCCAGCATATATTAATCTGGGAAAAACAATGAAAGAGGATGAAAAACATCTTGAAGATCACTCCCTTTCAGAGATCACTGAAGTTCAAAAGAAAGGAAAGGAGTTCTCAACTCCTGAGCCATGCAACTAAGTGGGTTTAGTACAGAAACTGCTACAAACCACTGACATTTTTTTCTAATCTCCTCCAAATAAAGCAGTTTACTTTGCAAGTGTTAATATTTTGTCTTATTAAAATTTTGCTTTCATTATCATCTTTTATGATGAGATTTGAAGGTACACCAAAAAAGGCAA
>NW_008616554.1:0-8678 GCF_000691845.1 Merops nubicus
ATTCTATGATTCTATGATTCTAGTTGATACAGTTCAAAGATTTATACCTTCATTGTTGAAGTGCTTCTAATTTAAAAAAAAAAATAATTTCTGAAGGTGAAACTTGAAGCGCATGCTGACCAGTCACTCTTAATTCTTTGGTGTAGGTCCTAGTGATGCGTCTCCAGATGAAGGAGTAGTAGAAGATCTGCCTTTAATAGATGAGAAAGCTGTGGAGCAGCTAACTGAAGGATTGATTTCTCATTATCTGCCTGATCTTCAGCGATCAAAATCAGCACTACAGGAACTCACGTAAGCAGATTTTTAAAACCAACTTATGTATGCATACTTTGCCATTTTTTTTTTCAATATAATGTTCTAGCTACCCTTAGTTGGAATATAGTTTATGGTGGCACTTTTGTGTTCTAACTATAGTATCCTCAGTAGCTGTGATTTGTGGGAGTACTGGGGGGTGTATAAGCTGCAGCATGGCCTATCAGAACTTTGAAGAATGTGTAACACTATAACACTAAAATCCCCTAAGCTGGGGAGAGAGGAGGACATGTAGATTTCTTAAATACTTGTTCATTTCTGTAGTGTTAAGTTTGCTGATGCTTGGATTTATTTTGCTTGGAGAAATGCAGTTCATATTCAAGGCAGCTTGTAGTGCAAAAGATACACTTGGAAAATACAATTAAGGAGCTAAATAGATAAGAATTCTTCGCACGTTGGCATCTTGCTGGTAATTGGGAAAGAAATTATTTCAAAGTCAGGCTGGACCTGCCATGGACGCAGAGATCCTGGAGAGGGCTTTACAGAGATCCATCTCAGGTGTAGCTGGGTACACTGGTTTGGGTTTCACGGTGCATAATGTGATCATGCTGCTGCCAGGGACAGCCTATGTCTGGAAAGACTTTAGCTGATTTGCATGGGATGGAGGAGCCTTAATAAGCACCAGTGATCCATGCAAGTTCTCTACAGAAATAACTTAGTCCTGCAGCATGACACAGAGGCACCCAAGTGGGAGGTCAAGAGCTAATTGTTCTTCCCTTCATGAAGCCTAGGGTGTTCAATCACTGAACCCTGCAGTGTCTCCTCAGGGCTTTTGGATATTCAGTCTGGATATCCATCCATGCTCAATGATGCCCCCTGAGTTTGTGTGTTCTCAGCTGGGATTCTCATAAAACCATTTACTTGTGTCTTTATTGAAAGAATGCAGCAATGCATAAGAGGCATCTGATACTGGGAAGTGTGTAATTCTATTGTTGTGATCAAAAGTAGTGTTTGTTTAAAGGGCTGGTAGAAATGCATATGTACTGCTTTACTTTGGTTTTATGCTTTTTTTTTTTTTTTTTCCAGACAAAACCAAGTGGTATTACTAGAAACATTAGAACAAGAAATTTCAAAATTCAAAGAGTGTAACTCCATTCTTGATATCGATGCTCTGGTAAGTACTGTTAATGCTTTCTTAAATCTGTTAGTGTAGATTTTCTTGCTGAGCATTAGTAGCAACTTGCGTATTTTCCTTAATGACCTACAGGAAGAGAACCAACCAGTTCAGGTATTTAGGACAAATTTTTGCTGGAGAAGGTGTGGAACCAGTATATTTCCCTTAAATAGGAAGGGCACTGTGAAGAGCAAGCAGGCTCAGTCAGCTGGTGGTAGTAAATCTAGTTGTTCAAAAGCAGCAGCTGAAATTGTGCCATTTTTTCATCGGACTGAGGCTCCAGTGTGAGCTCTGTGCACCTCTCCAAGCTAGCAGGAAGGGTGAAGTATAAAACACTGATACGTGGTGTATAAAATGGTAATATTTTTATTCTGTCTAATGAATCTTAAATCAGTAGGTTATTTGGTATACCTATTGAGGTATCTGTAGTATACTGGGTGTACTATATGTAATTACATAGTTTTCTTTGTTGATAGATGTAATATGTAAACTTCGTATACACACTTGAACATTTTTAATCCATTATCATTTTTTTCTGGTACTTTTGTAGTATTGATTACCCTTTTGCTGTGTAGCTTTATAAAACTATTCCAACTTGACAGTCACTACTTTAACAGTTAAATTTTTTAAGTTTTCAGAAGCTAAACATTATCACAACAAGCTAGTGAATATTAGAAATGAAATGATGATGCTCCATGAGAAGACATCAAAGTTAAAAGTGAGTGGGATAAATATTTTAACTTTCCAACACAGATATTTAATTACATATATTAATGACTTGCAACTTGTATTTTCGATGCATGCTGAAGGTTCTGATTAAAATAGAATCTTCAGTCTGTATCTTAAATGGATGTTTTCAGTAGTGTCCAGCCATGTATGTTCTTAAACTTTCACTTATCCCTGCTTGTGCTCAAGCAACTTACACATCTGTGCTACCAGCAAATCTCACTGTTGTCAGCATGTTTAGGTGGTGTAAGAACCACGCTTTGTTCTGTCAGTTCATTCATGTCTGTCCACTCCATTCCCACTTGTTATCTTTGTAGTTTCAGTTTCTGTGCCTTTTTAATGAAAGCTAGTTTTTCATAAACATAAAAATTTCTCCTTCTAGTCCATGTAATGTTAACAGTGGCATAAGTTCCCTGACTTTATGCTGCATAGGTGGTCTCTGGTTACATTCTGGGAGGATTAGTCCTTCAGTATGCTCAACAAAAGGATTTTCTCTTGGAGACAATAAATTGCAGAGTTTGCACCCTGTCTGGTATACACAAAGGATGAGTTCTAGTGAGGCTGAAGGTAATCCAGTTTGTTTTCCCTGCATAGATCACAGACTTGCCATTTCTGAACAATAAGATGGAAGTGGGAGGAAGGGGGAAAAAAATGAACAGTTTATGCAACATCCAGTTGTAAGCAGAGTGGATTGGAGAAGTGTTAAGAAAATGAGAGAGATATTGTTTGTAGCTCCAACTTAAATACAGCTATAAAACTTAGATATATTTTCTTGCATTTCTGTTTAGAAAAGAGCGCTCAAGCTGCAACAAAAGAGGCAGAAGGAAGAACTGGAACGAGAACAGCAACGTGAGAAGGAACTTGAAAGAGAGAAGCAGTTAACAGCAAAACCTGCTAGGAGGACGTGAAAGCAGAGCGTGCAGCAGCTCATCCCAATTAATCATGTCTACATTTTCTGCAGTTAAGGCAGATGTTGCTCACACTGGGCTATAGCTCTGACTAGCAACAGTCTGCTCTGCAATACTATCAGTTCCAGAATGGTAATAATAGGGTTGGTAATGTGCAATTTTTTTTTCTTTTCAGCCATTCAAGCTGCCTTTTTTGTAACGCTATGCAGTTTGATATTATTATAGTCTAAGTTAATTTTTTTATGTATGTATGAATATGGAAACTTAGGCGTCACAGTTTCAAATACCTATCAGGTTTTTTTCACCTGTTTTGCTGGTGTTTAGCATTCCAAGAGATATTTGGTGACTGCCATACATATTTTTCAGACAAAATACAGAATACTAGTTAAAGTTCACTTCTCATCACTGTACCTCAGTGGCCACCTCTTTCACCAAAGCCACTTTGATTCAGGCAGTTGGGATCTCTTTTTCGTGCCCTGGTTTATAAATACTCACCTTTTCTGCAGCCTTGTTTTGGTCTGTCTCTAGTGAACTAAAGAAACTTCCAGTGTATGTACCTGAAAGCTCACTTTATTGCAGGAGTCTCATTTTTTTTTTAGTCATCAAGTAACTTAAGAATAGCTTTAAAGTAACTTCTGAGTAAGTTCCCAGCTGAGTTGATTAAGGAGGGGTGAGCAGAACACTAAAGATATTCAAAATTGATGTGTGCACAATGCAAAGAAGAATGAACTTGTGCTCTCACAAACACTTGAGTCAAACCAGGGAGTTGTTGCTTTCT
Organism: Merops nubicus; assembly: GCF_000691845.1. Classification (NCBI taxonomy): domain Eukaryota; kingdom Metazoa; phylum Chordata; class Aves; order Coraciiformes; family Meropidae; genus Merops; species Merops nubicus. The sequence goes on from NW_008616554.1 coordinate 3,839, forward strand.
GTAATGGTTCAACAGGAAGACTGTGTGGCCTAAGAAGATTTCTGTGGGATTACAAAGGTTTAGTTCCTTCATTTTATGTAACAAAATAAAATACAACCAAAATGAAACAATTGCCCCTTCATGTGACCTTTGGTTAGCTGTAGGAAAAACTACTGCATTTAGTTTTTTTCCTTAACAAATTATTCATTTGCACTTGGGGGCTATGTAAGAGAATTTTTGTAATGCTGGCCTCACCCAGAGTGGTGATTGCTAGTGTTTACTGATGATAAATGTGGAATGGAGGTTGATATCCATTTTTCTGAATGTAATTGCTTTCGTGCACCACTTGGTGTGAACTCCCATTCAAACGAATGTATGTGCTGTCTAGACTGGTAAAAGAGCTTTAAACTATTTGTTCCTACAGTCTAACAAACTGGTTATTTGGTACCTGTTACCTGTTGGTTATTTTTTAAGTAGTAATATAAGTGGTGTGTTTTGAGGTAAGATGAAGGGTAAGCTATGTAAAGTTTTCCATAAAATATGTAAAGTAAGGTATCAGACAGTCAATTTTACTTTTCCTTCCATTTTAGATGATTTACACAGTGTACACGTGTCTGGACTCCTCTGTATTCTAATTCTGTGAACTCCGAATTCCCTGTTGTTAATATTTGTCTTATTTTTTCTGTGAAAGACATACTCTTTAACAAGTAATCAGCCAACATGCAAGGTAAACTGGGATGATGTTTTGAGACAAGGAGAACAAGCTACTTAAAGTAGTCTGAAGAGACGTTGAACTGCTGTTACTGAAGCAGTGGTAGATTAAAACTTCCCATGGATATTTTTTCCTTTCAGTTGACTTGTGTCTGTTATTTGCCAGTGGACTCTTGACCTGGTTTCTATGTATTTTTAAGAAATGCAAAGAATTTCCACAGTCCTTTTTTTGGAGCAGAATGTATATAAGTAAATGTTTAAATATTTTATTTTCTAATGTAATTTCAAAACTAGATTCTGGGAATTTAAACAGTTCTTATTAAAGTATAACATGAAACTAGATGCCTCCGTATCCAAATTGGAGTTAAATTCCTGTGTTATTTTTTTCTCTCCATAAGATGTTTCATACTCTATGTACTCATTTTTAAACTATCAAGTCACGGCAGCAGAAGTTAGACACTTAACTGTGCAGTAACTCTGAATTTTTATTTTGTAAGATTCTACAAATCTAGAAATTACTGTTGCTGACTGGAGTATCTTGGTTTCCTGTGCTTTTATCTTTGCTGTTGTTAACCTGGATGCTTAATTTGGGTTCCCCCACCTGTGGCCATATAACTTTGAGCCAATTTTTAATCCAGTGAAACCTGGCATGTTCATTAGTAGTGGTAGCTTTGCCATGTTCATAAAACCAATATTTGTTTCCTCTTGGAAAATAGCTGCAGAATATTTTATCTGGTTTTACTCCTTTACAGCATTACTTATGCTATTACCACTTGCTGTGACCCAAGTGCTAATAGCATAAATAATAATGTAAAGGTTGTTTCTGTAGCTGTTCTGTTGGGATTCTAACAGTGGGGAGAGTCCCCTGGCTGATTTATTCTGCACTGTGCTTCAGTAGACACTTCTGCCGTCTACTGCTTGCTTTGCAGCACTGCTGGCTGCTCTTCATTTCAATTCTGAGCTTGTTGCTTTCATGCCTCACTTTGCACAGGTCCTTTTTTTATTTTTTTTTTTTTAGATCTTATTGGTTATTTGATCTTTGTTGGATTAGTTGTGTGAATATAACCAAGTTAATGCTAAAAGCTTTGCAGGTCTCCAGTCTGCGATGTAAATCTGCAAGAATACAAATTACAGCAGCATAAACATGAATATGGCTATTCATGCCAGGCAAAACAGACAGTGTACACAGAGTTTCTTAGTAAGGCAGTATGTGACAGTAGAAAAGATTGTTTCATTTATTATTTATTTTTAAATAAAAGTGTAAGCTTAAGTTGAAGTAAACAGTTGGGTTTGGTGCAAATGCCACTACTTTCTAGTAATTGGAAGCACACTTCTACTTCACTTTTCTTAGTTCATGGCAAAATGATTTTTAGAAGAACAGGCACCAAAACTGGACAGTTGCATCCCCACCACCACCACTATATGTCCTCAAACCAGTCCTTTGTGATACCAGCATAGCTGAGAACTCTTAGGATATGACAAATTTTGTTTTCTCAGATACTCTCTAGGTAGGTGTTTCAAGTAAAACAAACTGGAAGAACGGCTCTATTGTTGGTACCTGGCAGTGTCACAACAGTGCTGCTGTGGAGAATTGTAACTTTTTTTCTCCAGGCAGCAACCATGCCATGGATCTAGGAGGTTATGACTAACTCGGGTCCATAATCTCAGTGTTATTCATGAAGTGTTGTGTAGCTTTAGAAGCACAGATGTTGGTCGTACCTGATAACTCAGTATTTTGTTCTTGGTTTTGCACTTATTTATCCATTTATGTCCCTGATGTCAAGCCATGGAGTTTAAGAAAGGACATGGAACACCCTGCTTGGGAGTCAGAGAAGTTGCAACAACTGTATTCAGCTTTTACAAACTTGCAAAGTAACAAAGCAAATAATTTAAAGCTTTATAAAGAATAATTTCAAACATGCAAAGGCAATAGTCTCTAATGGAGAAATTTACAGAAGTAATTACGTTTGCACTGTCATTCACACTGAGATGTAAGAAAAAAGATAAGGCTGATCTATTTTATTTTGTTTCACGTGTTGCAATGAAAATCCATCCCGGCACTGCTATGAAAACAAGACCATCTGTATGTGTCCTGGTCTGCAAAACACTCTATCTATAAACTAGCAATACCATTTATTGCCTGGACAAGCAAAACTTCTCTTCTGTCCCCTGGGACTTGTGTAAAGAGTAATATCCTCCGATGTAAGTACAGCAATAAACCATTCATACAGTCTCTGCCACCCACAACTTGAAACCAATGTTTCACCCCTTCAGTACTCAACTGAAGTTGCTGGTTTTCCAGTCTTTAAATTGGGTAGAAGTCACGCTGATGAACTACGTATGAGAAACTATTTTGTACTCTGTTTTGTTTCTGTTTCTACTTCTTTTTTTTTTTTTCTTACTACTGCTGTTTTTTTGTTAGTCTCACAGATGCTATGATTTAGAGGTATGCCAGAAGAAGGACAGCTCCAAGAAAAAATATCAAAGATGATGTGAGGAAGTTATTGCCTTTTTTCTGCATCACTTAGCATTACTAGAATTCATTTGAGATTGTGTTCACAGTCAGGTAGGCGCTTTCCACAGAAGGATAATATCCATCCTGGAAAACTCTCCCTTTAAGCCTAGACAGGTATGTACATGCTGTGCTGTGGAGGGGATCAGTATAATTAAACAGGCCAGGAGGTGTGTGCTCTGGCTTTCACAAGAAAGCCCAGTTGCCTGGGTGTTTTATGTGTTCTGTTTCTACGTTAAGGTATTAATTTAAAAAATTTCTTTATTAAAATTAGAGACCATCTCTGTAGGAAGCCTGTGGGGGAGCATAAAGAAGATATTTTAGTATTTAAAGACAGTCCTAAACATATATGTTAAAAAAAAACCCAACAACTTTCCTTCTTTGTGTATAAAGATGAGGATCAACCTCTTAGGAAAAAAAAAAAAAAAAGGAAAAAAGGCTATATTCTGCCTATACCAGGGCAGCTGGGAACAGGGAGTCAGGAAGGTGTTAGAAATTACAAAAATGGGAAGTTTGGGTATCCTGAAAGATATTGCTGTAAACTGTGTTGTTGGTTTGTTGTTTTTTTCTTTAGAGAAATCACTTGTATTAACAAAGATGTCTAATCTTCATGTCTTATGTGTAATGATACTGGTTGTTTCTTCTCCCAGTACATTTTCTGTCATTCCAGTAACCTATTTTTCTTTTAAAATTTTGAAATTTTACATTTCAGTAAATTCCACGAAAGTGTAGGTGTTCAGCACCTCTGAAAAATGAACCTTTGCCTCTACATGGGAATGCAGTCATCAGAGGTCATTTATTTATTATTAGTTATTGATCTAGTATGTGGTTGTGGGTTTTGTTGTTTTTTTTTTTGTTTGTTTTGTGTTATTTTTGTTTGTTTGTTTTAATGTAAGCATCTTGCTGCTTTTCTGTGTGTAGAAAAGGATCACTAGGTGAAGATTTAGGGTTGCTGCTTCCTACTTAACTCCTCGACACCTTTCCCTCACTCTCCATAGCTTCCCACAACTGGCTGTGTACCAGCTGAGCAGTTTCACCTATGCAGAAACTTTGTGCCAAGACGGAAAGCTGGGCCTGGGAAGCAAGTGGCCTGACTTTGGATCTGTTGAGTGCTTGATGCGTATGAGTTGGCACAAGTCATTTGGCTGCGTTACGCTCGGCACTAATCTTTGCCTAACTTTTTTTTTTTTTCCTGACAAACATGACTAACAGCTGGATTAACAGTTGTTAATGCTTTATGCTGTCACCATATCATAAATCAAAGGCCCTGTACAGTTTTTGAGGAGAACATTCTAAAGCCTGGCTGAGCAGTGGCCTGCAGTTAGCTGAACAGAAAGGAGATGGCAGCCCTGCTCTCTGCCCGCGCTGCAGCTGGATGGCTCCTCTCTCCCTGCGTCCAGGTGAGTTACGCCCCGGTTGCAGCTCAGGACTCCAGTAGTTTCACTTACTTGTGTTCTTAATATTGCATGGATTTTTTTTAATGTGTGGGATTCGAGGCTTAAGTCTCATTTTTGAGTTGGCAAGCAGGCAGAGCAATTGGTTTGAAGATGGAAGGACATTTACGGGGGGGAAAACACCAAGCTTCACACAAACCCACAGGCAAAGAGGGTTGGGGCTGGACTTGATGATCTCCAGAGG
>NW_008616555.1:0-9362 GCF_000691845.1 Merops nubicus
ATTTTTAATTTTTTTTTTTTCCCCACCACCACTTTTCTGCTCCTGGATTAATTAGAGCCTACCTCCTGCAGGTTGGCAGGGATGTGCTGAAATTTCACCCTTGGAGTTAGGTTGTTACTGGGGAGGGATCCTGCCTGCTAGTCGTGGGCTAACTCTCTGCTTGCCACCGCCAAGGCTGTCAGAACTGGCAGAGGAAAATAGGTTAACTGATTGCAAAGCCAAAGGAGCATCACTTTGGGGCAGGTAGGATTAGGTATGGAAAATATGAGTTATATCACCTGCATTACTCCGGCAGAATTCCTGTAAGTATTTTGTGATTTATTTTTTTTTTTTTTTAAATGTATTTACCGAATTAATCGGTAACTGTGAGGGTCAGTGGTTTGGCTCTGCCGTTAGAAGTGTTGGAATAATCTTTTGAACTGTTGGAATAATTTATGCTCTTCAGGAATTTAGATTCATGTTTTAATTTTGGGATTGTAAAACCGGGCTGCATAATGTGTATACAGTTAGTCTACATATTTAAATGACAAGATTGTTTTGCATTTGACTGGCGGGGGTTTTCTTGCAAATACAAGAGCTACTGAGACATTCTCAGCAGCTGCCTGCATCTCTACAAGTAGTCTAATGTTCAGTCCCTTTAATCTGAAAGAAGACATTGTTTCTTTTTTTTCTGTACTGTTATTAATTTCTATGTATAACACGTTTGCCTTGTTCAAGTGTTGTGGGTGTGTTTTTTTCTTAATGCTTCCCGTGAAAGAATGGAGTTGCCATTATCTTTGTGTTACAGCTTGCAAAGATCTTGGCTATTCTGAACACTAGGTGCAGAGATTTTGGCTAATTTGATGGAGACTGCAGGAATTTAGTGTGTTTCAATTCTTGATTATTTGTATTTGGGACAGGAGTATTAGGAGGTTATATCACAAGCCCTAACTTCATTACAAAGATTGTTGGTGTTCCTTTTTCATTTTTCAGAAAGCTTTGGGTTGTGCTATTCATTACAGTGTCTTCCTGATCCTTTGGGGTCAAAGTGTTTTCAGTACGGTGTTGAATCTGTCAACAATTCTGATCAGTCAATTATTGGATAAATGTTTTACTTGTTCGTCAGGAATATCTTATAACATTTGAGAACCAGTTTTGTGCATTCCTTTTCTTTCCTCCTCCATCCCCTCTTTTCTTTAAGTCATCAGGGTTAATACCAAGCTAAACATGTACACTTAGAGATAAGTGGTGGAAGTGTAAGGCAGAAAAACCTGTAGAAAAGTCTCCAATTTGAGATAAGATGGACTAACAGAAGGTGGTGGTTAATTAGAAAGCAAGCCGATAAAGGTTTAATCTTGAGATATGATTTGTGCATTATAATTTCCAACATAGTTGTCCCTTGCTTCATCAGTCTTACTTTGAAAGAGTTGAACTGTTTCCTGAGGTTCATAATCCCTCTAAAGAAGAGGAAGTTAATTAGCTTCATGCAGATACTGTAATGAAGGGATGATGGCTACTAAGATTCTATGCTATTATATTATTGCCACATGAAATTTTTTTTTTTTTTTGAGAAGGAAGCTGTCCATGGGAAAAGTATTTTGTCACACAACAGTAGCATCCTACTAGGAAGCAGTTCAAGCATTTATTTTCGAAGCTGAAAGCATCTTTCTTGTGCCAAAACACATTTAATTCTTTAACAGCAACTGCTTGCTATGGATTCTGATTGTATTTCAAATATTGGTGTGGGAGCTTAGCAGTTAATGACTTGTTAATTCTTGTTATGCTGTATTTTATTAGTGAGAAGCATTCAATTTTGCTAGTTGTATTTTAGCTATCTATAAATGTGGGTGTTTGTAAGATAAAATAAAAATGGGACTTTTAGCTACTTTACAAAACTAGGTGCCTGATGAAGAGTTGTTACTTTTTACACAGGGGTTATGAGATTTTCTGTAATAGATACATTTTAATAATGTCAGAATTAATTTTTAACAGGCAAGGACACATCTTTGAGAGTATTTAATTTGTCACCTTCAATTTTATTCCCTCTTATGATTTCCAAACTGTTTTTTTGCTTTTCAGTGCAATGGGAGTGTGTTCCCTGAAAACAACGCGCTGTCATGTTTGCACGTTGCAGAGATTTTTTTGTTTTTTTAGAAAGGTGCTTCTCCTTTAACCAGTAGATTTAATGACAAAGTTTGCTGCCCATGCAAAATAAGTTCAGCTTCTTACAGTCTCAGTGCTTGTACTGAAAAATGAAATTGCTATTTTTGGAATGTATATGATTGACTTACAGTCTTTCAGTCTTCTTGTATGCATTTAACTGTTTATGAGAACCTTGCAGCAGAGTTTACACCTCTATAATAAAGACAGCAGTTACCCACTGTGCTGCAGGGACTTAAATAGCTGCAGTGAAGGGCATACAGAATTTCAAGCTCTTTGCTTATTCATCTGGACCATTCTTTGAAATGTTTTGAAAAGGTGGTTAATAACTCTTTTAAGACTATGAAAACGTTCATCTACAATATCTGACGTGTGTTGTTAGATATCTGTGGAAGGTGGAACAAACACTTCAAAATGAAGTAACAATTATTTATTACTGTACCACCTCTAGTCAAGCTTCTCTCCACTGTCCAATATTACCAATAGTTGACTGCTGCTGGAAGTTGGCTGATAATAGTTCGTTAGATGACAAAAGCAAGAAGTGGTGAAAACTCAAAGGTGCTTAAGAAATTGTGATTGACACTCCCTAAAAATAGTAGCCTGTGCCTCTCTGCTCCTAGAGCCCTGGCGTGTGATTTGTTCGCCAGGCAAATCCCAGAAGTGACCCGTGTTCTTAGCCCTTGTTGGCAGCCAGCGTGGCACACGTGGGGCTGAAGGATTGTTTGATGGTGTCATGAGGTGTCAGCAGCAGTAAGGTGGCAGCGCGTTGCAGGCCCCGCGGGGCGCTGCCTCCTTGGGTTACCCGTGGACTTCACAGGCAGCTTCACGGCACAGCCGAGGTGGGGAACGCGGGGCCACTGACACTCACCCCTGTCCTTTGAGGTGGAGAAGGGACAGAAATCCAGTGTTTTGTTTCTTCAGCAAGTTTTATTCGTCTGCTGTTGGAGGGCTCAGGACACCTTGAGAAGGCAGGTTTGTCTTTGCAGGCCAGGCAAGGCAATAAATGGTAGTTAGTGGTATGGAGGGTGGATTTCAAGTTGTTTACTAGTTACAAGTGTGTGTGTGTATGCCTACACATATGTATGTGGTGCATTGTGAAGATTGATTAGCTGAGCTTAATAACGATCCAGCTTCAAGACTGGCTGCTGGAATGGCCCTTGCTGTCTTTCACAGGTCACAATGAAATTAAATGACATTCTGCGTTTGAGTGGTGGTGAACAGGAGTTACTTACTTCTGGTCAAAATCAATGCCTTCCTGCCTCCTCCAGGAAATTCACTTTTAGGAACATAATATCCACTCTTTTAAGGTGTACAAAACATGAATGCTTTAGCTGCTTAGCGGGACAAGAGTGATAGATATGAAGGTGTATTACACTGTTTGGCTTAGGGATTAGCAGTTGTTCTGATCTTTTTTTATGTTCAACATTTACTGACTTATAGGCTTACTGACATTACAGACTTGTGGTTTCAGTAATTCCATGTTTCTAAACTTTAATTTAAAGGCAGTAGTAATTAGTTTAGTGATTTGAAGAACACATTAGTTTTAAGGACTTGGACAGAATAAGTATATAGTAAAAAGCAGCCTGAGCCACTATGGCCTGAGCTGGTGGATGGTGGTGATGGAGGTTGCTCCAAAGTATGCCTGGGATTTATGTCCACCAAATATTGCTTGTTAAAGTTGCAATATATTTATGCCAAAATTTTAGTCGGGCATTTAATAGCTCTTAAAGAACTTGTGTGTTTCAAAATACAGAGAAGTTGCCCAATACAGTAACAATGCCTAGTTGATTTAGGAGGCTTTCAGCTATTCTTACAAATATTTCTTGCATGACTTGAGGTCGTAGCCAGAGGTGATCATCTGCCATTGTTAGAAGCAAAGCCTGTTTGTTGTAGACATATTAGTTAAGGAAAAGAGGGATAGTACTTCATTTTCTTGTTTTTAGCATATAACTTGCCTGTGGCTTAATAGTTGGAGAGTTAAACTAATTATCCTTTTTTATGCTGGTTGTTTTTGACTGGAGAAGTGCTGACTTGGTTGTAGTTGTCAATAGTCTCCCAGATGCCCAAATGCGTCTTGAAGCCATACACTGACAATCAAACAAGCTCATTGTGGTTGTGATTAACTTCAGAACACATTTGATGTATTTGCTGTGTGATTGAAAAGTGGCTTTCTTACTGACTTCTGTGGTGGGTTAGCTTTGGCTGGCTGCCACATGCCCACCCAGCCACTTGTTTGCTCCTCCTCCTCAGCAAGACAGAGAGAAAATAGGATGGAGAGGCTGGTGAGCTGAGATGAAGACGGGGAGATTGCTTAACAGTTACTGTTACAGGCAAGAGACTTGGCTGTGGGTCAGTCCACAGCAGCTCCTCTCTGTGCTCCTTCCTCCTCATGCTGTTCCTCGGCTCCAGCCTGGTGTCTCTAGGGGCTAAAGGGGAACCTGTGCTTCGTTGCCCAGAGCTCCTCCTCGTGCTCTTAGCTCTGGGCTTGCAGTGTCCTCACACTTTTATTCCCCCTGGCTCACTGCTCTGGGGCAGTGTGCTTCCCTGCCTTATGCACCCTTTCCCGGAGGTGCTGCCAGACTGGCTACGGGCTTAGCTGTACCCTGTGGTGGCTCCACTGGAGCCGTGATTGTGTCTGGACTGGGGCAGCCCCAGCTGCTTGGTTGCCCTGGGCACCTGCACCTGCTACAACTTCAGAAGAAGGAAGCCATTATATTTTGAGTTTCTTTTGGTAGAACTGGAATAATGCTATATATAGCCCTGGTTTATTCTGCCAGCAGTGGGGAACGTGTGGGAAGGTGTACTGAAGAATAATAACATTCTGGTTTCTGTCTTAGACTCCCACATATGAGTTTCTTACTGTCTAGAACAAGTTGAGGTTCTAAATGTCACACAAGGGAGACTGCACATTGGCTGCAGAGGCCCAGGAGTGGATGGGTGGAGGAGGAGAACATGCAGTTGGGAATAACCAGTGTAAATATGTTCACAAATGCATTTAGGTTTGTGGCAGTCCTGACCCATCATCCCTCATATCCCCAGAAGCTACTGACCCCTGTAGAATCACCCCTGAGGATGCTGGCTTTCTCTGGACACTGTTCTCCACAGTGTCTGGCTTGGTTGCCTGGGCTTGAACGTTCTATTGATTGTACAGCTACACTCAAGTGACCTATTTCTCTGCAGCCAGTTGTGCTGTAAGTGGCACTGCATCTTTCTGTTATTCCCCAGGGATCTTTGCTGTTTTTTGAGAATCAAATGACCCATCTGTAAAAGGAGGCATTAACACAAATGAAAGAAGGGCAAATGTTGAGGGAGTGTGTGTTTTTTTTTTTTTTTTTTTTTTTTTTTTTTTTCTTTCAAGGTATGATAGTCCCTGAAACATGGGAGGATGTGACAGGTAAACTCCTCCTTTTGCCTGAAGGAGTGAGGTGTATATGGGTGGACTGCAGGTTGTGTTTTCCTTTTACAGCTAAGATAACTTAGTAGGTAGTTTCTCCCACCCTTCTGTGTACTTCCACTCTTATATCCTTGCTGTGTCCTGTGTGCCCACTCTGGCACTTATGTAGCCTTATGCTAGCTAATTTGGGGAGCTGGACCAGGAAAATACTAAAGTTAAGTAAATACTGAAGTGAGGATCTCCAGTTTCCTGACCCTGGTGTAAGACATTGCTGCAGGTAAGCATCTGTGCTTGTGTCAGGCAGGGGTGGAATACCTGGAGTCAGGTGGGCTGTCTCTTCAGTCACTGGAATGGCAGTGGAAAAACCTCCTGGCACAATCTTGCTTTGCTACTGCTGATGACATCAGGAAGTATATAGTTAAATCCTCAGGCTTACCATGGAGGCCAAGGAAGATAAAGACAGAGGATCAGGAAAAAGTGACATTAATTTCATTGGGCAGGGTCGCTTCCACCAATTAGTGGAGTCACATATAGGTTGAAACGGGTCGAGAACAATAGATGGTGAGTGGAGAGGGTAGCAGGAGACTATTTCAGTTGAAGGAAGGCAGTGCAAGTAGTGTCAAGGAAAAATTATGCCGCATCTACTTGAAGTAGACTTAGCAAATGCAATTAGAAAAGCAAATTATGCTTTTCAGTCTTTCAACTTCCTAATATGTTAAGAGACTGAAGTAGTATCAGACAAGAAACATTCTTAAATTGTCCTGGAGTCAGATCTGAGGTTCCTTATAAGGTATCCCTGTGGTTTTAAAGTCTGCTTTACTCCTTTTGCAGCATAGTTTCCAGATGGTGTGGAAAGATGCAACTTTTTCTAATGATTCAGAATAAATAAGACTTTTTTAAAAGTCCATGTTTCTTTAAAAGATGGTATCTTTTCTCCTGAATGCCTGTTCTACAGCAAAGTTATTTATACCTTTTGGCAATTCTGGACATTTGGAGACTTTCTTATAGTTGGGAATTAATGCTTTTTATAAAAGTTCAGTGACTAGTACTGACCAAGGGGCCTGGTGGTTCTGTGGGTAATAGGAAAACAAAGTGGGAGTATAGCACCAGGGCTAGAAGCATTAAAAGGCATTGAAAATACCATTACTTAAAACTTGGTCACTTTTGCTGGAGACTTTATGAAAAACAAAGTTAGCAGTTGCAATCTTAATCTCTTTCTGTTAATTTTGTCATCTGAAATACCAAGCTGATTGAACAAGGGCTTTTGTGTGGTTAGTAGAATTACTGTGAAGTTGTACATCAAAAGTGATTGTAGTTGTGGAGATGGAAACACAAGTACTGGTTTTGACTGGAAGTATCCTAGGTAGCATTGGTGGTGTACAGTGTGAAGGATTTTTTGGTAGCTGAGAAGCTGAGCTTGGAGAAAAGCTGTGCCTTGTGACATAAGCACTGGAAGTTTGTAAGGAAAGTCTCCTAGTGACTTAAATGAAGCCAGAATTTCATCCCTTTAATTAAACTGTAATCATGTGGGAACTCCCTTATGTGCATACTTCTGTTATAATGCACTAAAACTATAGTCTGGAGATCTCTGTTACATCCATATTACAGTAGATCCTGTTGTATGTATAGTACACATTTGACATCTTTGAAAAATCACATGAAAAAATCGAACATTTTTTTTTTTGTCTCTGTCTTTATTTTGGTGTGAAGGACATATTTACATCTGATATCTGATTACAAGGTAGAGAGAAATTATGCTCTTCTTTGGAAAAAAAAGCAACACTCATAGACTCCTTTATTTGATCCACTTAAAGTGTGGGAACAGTTTAAAACCTTTTAGTATTTTTTGACTCATTATGTTATCTGTGATTACTTCACTTTTCTCCATGCATAAAGATTGAATTAACTCTTTAAACAGAAAAGGGTGAGGACAAAGGTAATTCTGTAAGAAAAATGTTGGAATGACACATGACTTGGAGAAAAACTTAACTGATCATGGTTTTGAATACCAGTAAAGCTAAGCTGCAAGAAGGGCTGAAACATAGATAATGATTTGTGACCATAAACCTTTTTTCTCTGACAGGAGAAGGATACAGCCGGTCACCTACAAGTGCACAGCTTTTTAACAGACTCTTAAGAGCTGACTGTCTCCCGAGGGCTTGTTCAAAGTTTAACTTTAAGCATAACTTAACGAGCTTATTTTCCTAGATGTTCCCCTCTTCATATTTCAAGTGATAACCTTTGCAAGTTTAAAAAGTAGCTGCCTCCTCTGAAGTTACTATATGAAAGTGAATGGAAAGTAAGAATAAAATTTTGTGTTTCTGTGAGGTGAATAGTGCATTGAGTCCGAAGACAAAGAGACAAGCCAGCATAGCAGGCATGAGGTAATGTACGTAGTCTGTGTGCCAAACGTGAAATAAGAAACATCTGCAGTTTGTATTTTGAAGTTCTGTTTTATACAAATGCTCTATCTGAAAGTGGGAAACTCACAGGAGTGCCATCAACAGTTGGGCTGAATTCCTGGTCTTGCACCTGTCAGTGATGAGATGAAAGCAGACCTCTTTCTTTCCTGACAAGGAAGGGTAGGAATTTTGTCATTAGGTCGATGTTAAATATCTATAACTAAATGCTGTCTGTATAAAAATTACGAAGTGTGTTATGAATTTGAGTACTTACTTTTATGTCCCTTGTAGAATAAAAGTCAGGGAAGCTGAGTCCGTTATCATGTACTCTTTCATCTGAGGATTTTGCTACCTTTTTAGCTGTGTTGAACACAGCTTTCTGCTAGTTGAACAGATTTCGTCCTCCACAGTGAAGCCAGCAGAGATTTGTGCCTATCTTGCTCTGGTTTAGAATCTCTTTAGTGTGCAGTTTGGCCATCAGGATCAGCCTGGTTCCTAGCTAGCTGCTGCTAGGCATCAGAAATGTGCTCGTACGTCCCCACTCCCTCCTTGGCACTGCCTCTGGTCTGGCCGCTTGCTGAGCCAGCTTTGGAAATCAAATTAGCGGGTAACCTTTTTTTGTGAGGGGGACAGTTTGTTCCTGAGGCACTTGCTGTGGGGCCTGGAGTGGCAGGGCTGGAGGTCTGGTGTGGCTGGGGAAGGTGACCAGCCTCGGCGTTGCAGCTGACCACTAGATCCGATTAGCTCTAGTGTCAAACAGCGTTCTCAGCTCACGCCCATTTTAGCCAGCGGCATAAGCTGGCCAGCTGGACTCCTTGATGGAAAGAGCTGGGCACCTTTGACGTTCTCTGCGCTCTGATGTGGTTGTGGGGTTGATAGAGATTGAACCTTTAAAGACATCTGATTATGTCTTTAACTGCCATGGCAAGATTCTCTAGAGCTCATACGTCAAATTGACATATTTATTCTTCTCAGTTCCCATTCTTTCTTCTAGATTGCATGTTTCCCTGCACAAGAAGCCTTGTAACTTGTACAGTGCTGTACCCACTTGTAAAGCCAAAAAAACTGTAACTTGGGAAAGTTCTCACTGAAATACTGTTTTGTGTAGAGGACAAAAGTTGTGTAGTTAAAAGTTATCTATAATGAGAGGTTGTACACTCGGGCACTTCAGGGAGTTGGGGGGAGAACTACAATGGTTTCACCTCTGTTAAGGAATTTCAGAGGCAAAAGAAACCAGAGGTTATGTGACACAATCTACTTAAAATTTAGCTCTCTTAAGAAATTGAAGCCCAAGTTTGTATTCCTTAAAATATCCTAGTCAGTTTCTTCTAATTGATACTGCCAATCATGTGTAGGTTTACTTTGAGAATTGTATTTTGAGGATTTTCTTCTTTGGGTTTCTCCCATTTTTTCTCCTCTGCTATTTT
>NW_008616556.1:0-3701 GCF_000691845.1 Merops nubicus
GGTCGGGGGGAGCGGGGGACGCCTCAGGGGGCTTGATTTGGTTTCTTTTTGGTCCTACTCCCCCGCCGGCTCTCTCGGCTTAATGCTGAAAGAAGGACTTGAGGGAAAATAAGACCCGCCCAGCAGAGTCTGTTCCAGCGCGCAGCGCTCCGGCTTGTGTTAGGTTAGCTCGCAGCGAGCTCGGGCTGGGTTTTGAACAGGTTTTCAAGGGGCTGGGTTTTTTTCTGAAGCTTTCTGAAAGGATTATAGCCGTAGTTCCTTGCTGCGATTCGAGTTTTCGCTTAGAACCTGGAGTTTTGCGTTTTAACTTTGTAACGTCTTGTTATAGGTATCGATCGCTTTGGCTTGTGACTTCGTAACTCGAGTTGTGACTGTAGCCTCGGGTTGTAACTTGGTAACCTTTGGTTTATCGCCCTGGAATTTCGGATTATAAAATTAAAACTCTGGTTTCCAGTTTTATAACTTTGTAACTTTAAATAATAACTGGGGTGAGGGGAGAAGAAGTGCAGGTACCGGGCACCCCTTTTCAGAAGAGCGTTTGCTTCCCAGCCTGGGATTTAAGAGAAGTTCTGAAGGAGTTTCCCTCCTCCTGCTGCAGGGCAGTCTCAGCACTGCTGTGCTGTGATCCTGCACCGGGCTCTGCGTTCTCCCGGCTCCTGTGGACAGAACACTGCGAGCCCTCGGCTTTGCTATCTCTGTAACAAACGCCTCAGATATTTCAGACATTGAAAAATGTGAACATGCAAATTATTTGCAAAGCTCACAACCCTGGCATCCTGTGGTCCGAAGAGCAGCTTCCCAGGTCTTAGCATAGCAGCTTTGTTTAAAACCGGTTCTGAAACCTTTTGAAAGAAGCACGAAACCCCTTAACAGTGTTTGAGATGTGCCACTTCCACCCAGGGTGCACGGAAAAGGTGATGCTTGGCAGTGTGACCTTTGGCTTGGAAAATTTTGTGCCTTCCTGAGCATTTTCCTCTATTGATCCCTGCCAGTTGGGGCAGTCTACGAAACCTGCTTGTAAGGTTCATTTGTGCCATCAAGTAGGTGGGTGAGAGACCTCTGAAGTTGTGTTCACAGTTGCCCCTAATAATTACATTTTTTGGTTACTACAGACATAGACTGGGTGACCATGCTAATGTGTTAGCAAAGGTATTTTGCTTGTGAAGCCACTGCCCCAGTCATCTCAGCTTCCTGTGCCACTGCTTGTGCAGTAGGGTAGCATCTGGGCAGTGTGACGCATGGTGCTCGAGACCTGGGTAGACACTTCATCCACTTGCCTGAGATGCAGAACCTCTTCAAATGTACTGCTGTGCCCATCAGTCTCCCAGCAACAGATCCTATGCAGACCTGCACAGGCTGGTGTCAGAACATGAGTCTGAACATGGAGCACTTACTAGTCTGCAGTAACGTCCAAAGTGGTCAAAGATGAAGCCTAATGACTTAAAGCAAAGAGCTAATCCTTAGTGCCTTCATTCCTGCCTGAGCACTGAGGATTATTTACATTATTGTCAGAGGTGCTCAGAGTATTTTTAAGAATTTTGGGCCTTATCTGTTGTGGGGAAAATAAGGCTGTGTTAAAGATGCTGAGTATACATCTGAAGGTACAGTCTGTCCTTGTAGTATTTATGTGTTGCTATGATAGTGAAAAGCTTTCTGACCAGGGACAAGTTGGTGTTTTGAGCTCTAGCCACTCTCCGGGTGTTCTGTCCCAGAGACAGGTGTGGATAAGAGTATCCTTGGCTTTTCTGATACCTCATCCCCTCTGACTGGCGTTGCCTGCTTGCTCAAGGCTCAAGTAGCTATTCTGTCCCTCTGTGAGTGAGAGGCTGTGGCTGCTGTACTCCAGTGTATCCTTTCTTTTTAAGTGGGATGTTTTTGCTGCGAGAACTTTTGACATAACATTCAGGAGACGAGGCAAAGGCTCCTTAAATATACCAGGCTGATGTCTACTTTTAAAAAAAAAAGTACCAAAGAGAAAAAGTCTTGTTTGTAGTATAGGGGTATCACAAGTATGGGTGCATATTTGGGTTTTTTTTTAGCTTGTGTCCAGAAGGCCCAATATACCTTATCTACACTGTATTTGCCTACCATTTTTGGGATGAGGAGAGAAACAGCATCTTAAAAGCCAAAAACACCCACTCAACCAACAAAAATGAAACCAACCAACAAACCAAAAACCCCTCAAACACTCTCTAGCTAGAAAAATTACACCAGCATTATCTGAATTTATATAAAGCCCATCACATGTTGTAGGTTCTCTGCAAAACTGAAACTGTACTTTGGATCACTTGAAAACACTTGCCTGTACTGAACACCACATCTATTCTCAGTTTCCTAGAAGAGTTAATAAATTGTCCAAATTAAGCTGTCAAATTGCTAAGACTTCTTGCTTTAGCAACCTAGTACTGTTTTAAACATTTAACTTGGACTTTTGACTTTGGCTTCAGGCTCCTGGCAAAGCTTGTATGTTGCTCTAAAGAAGGTTAGCGTTTTACTATGATAATTCTCTGCTAGGAACTATATGAATCACTGTGTGGTTTCCAGTAGCACTTCATTTTGACAACTAGAGAGGAAGACATATGCAAATCTTGGCTCCATTTTATAGCCTGATGGATACCACTGGGGAAAAAGTGTCCCTGAGAATAAGACCTTGTAGCACATTGAGTAGCTGGGAAGACATATTCCTAACTTCAAAACTAGCTCTGCATTGCAACTTTTGCCGATGTAGTGACTCAAAGATATACAACTAGAAAAAAAATCTTATAGTGGATAATTTTCATCTTTAAAGCTGAGAAAGAGCTGAATGAAACCAAAGAAGAGGGATTCCTTTCTGGGTGTGTGCTTGTTCAGGATGAACATGGTTCATGAGAGAAAAAGGAGCTTGGAGCAAAGTCTTTGATGCTTCACTTAGTCCGTTAGGGCCAAGGTCTTGTGGCTTCCTGGACTGCTTATTGAAAGCTGCCTCCAATCCTGCATGCTGTCAATACCTTAAAAAAGATGCAAACGATATTTCTGTTGATGGTCCACTGAGTCTTTCAGATGCACATGTCCAGCGCCAACACAAGTGAGATCATGCAAGTACAAGGAAGCAGCTTACAGAGCAGAAACTATGTTAACAGGTGCACTGCAACTGAATTTATGTAGCTGGTAACCAGTTTGGTTACAGCCATTCCCTGGCTGGTTTCTCAGTCCTGGCACAATCAGGTACAAAGGCTCACAGAACTGCAGTTGTATTACAACTTGAGGTGTAAGCCTTTTTTATGACAAAAATGCTTGATGCTGTTGAAGGTCATGAAGATAAAAACATATAAAACTTGGACATGCCTCACAGAATAAAATGTGAAGCTTTAAACATCATAAGATAGCAAGTAGTGTATCTTTGATAATACCTTTTACCCAGCACTCCCACGTCTTTAGTAGCTAGTTCTCCCTGAAACCTGTGTGCAGAAATGGATACTTCAGTTTAAGAAATGTCTGAATGGCTTTGCTGCATTTCAAGGAAAGTAATAGAGCAACAGTGAGTGAGGCTATGAGTGTCTGGATTTGTGGGGGATTGCAGGCACTTCCATGTTCAGAGTAACCAAATAAATGTATGCCTTGGGTTCCTGTATACTGGGTGGGACAGAAACCAGATGATTCAGCATCATCAAATACATCTATTGGAGACAAATAGCTAAAGAAGTCTTCATTTCTCCTGCTGA
>NW_008616556.1:3732-12143 GCF_000691845.1 Merops nubicus
AGCCAGCTTCACTGGGCATAGATGAGTAAATATGAAGAAAACTTGACTTTTATATCTAGAGAGGAGGGCGTTGCATGTTCTTCTGGTCCTGCCTCCCAGTACTGCTTCTGTTTGGTGCTAGGAGATGAGACAAATAAGCAGCACAAAGCTTCCTGAGGGAGAGCTGCTCTGCCTGTGGAAACAGGCAAGGCTAACCTAAAGTGAAACATGATCTATGCCTCTCTATGAAACTGCACCTAGCTGCTTTATTCGTCAGGATGTTGAAGCTTGCACACCACTGGCTTTTCTAGAAGTGCTTAACTTCAGAAACTAAAAGTTTGTCTGTATGTCTATTAAGCAGAGGGAAACAAATGGCTATTTTTTAATTTAAGAGGGTGTGTGTGGGGTGTGTGTGAATCTTTTGGTAAAAGTTCCATAGGATTTTTCTAAGTGAAAGCAGATGTTTTTTTCAAAGTTAAAAAAAAAAAAAAAACTGTATCCTGTGCATATATACACTTTTGGGTGTACTTATGTACTTGTAACTTATGCGAGAACGTTTTTCTTATCCTTTTTTATTGATGGGTGTAATCTGGCAACCAAATACACTGTTTATCTCTTCCACTGTTTTGTAGGTTGCTAATAATTAAACTGCTGAATGAGAGCTTGAAAAGTTTAACTGCTTTGTTTAACCAAGTGCACACAATTCATTTGGTAGGAGTGGTTCTCTGTGTGTTTTTTTTTTTGTACAAAGCAGGCTCATCTCTCCTGAAGTCTCTTGGTAAAGAAAGGATGGAGCTATGCTATAGCATGCTTACACCTACTCAAATGCTGTTGAAACAGGAAATACTAATATTATGCTGGAAATGGGATTTATAGCCCACGTGAGTGTGCTAGATCAAGTCCGATACTTGAGGCAGGGAATAGGAAGAATGCAGATTTGCAGCCTGCCCCTTCTGTTAAGTGGTGTTTCAGTTACCTAGTTGTTCTAGCTCAAGATTAGCTTGATACTGTTCCTGATTCAAACTAAGATTTACTAGGAATAATCTTACATCTAGGGTGGAAAAAAAAAATGCCTGGCAGTGATAGGCAGGACTGTGGATCATATTTCAGTGGGATGATAACCAAGTGTGCTCTCCTGTGCTCCACTCATTGCAGGAAATGATTAACCTGATGTTTGCTTCACTTGTTCAGGCTGTTTCAGTGGTTTTTTGAAACATGTATCTTTGAACTGCTGCGTGTTGTGGAATGAAAGTGCAGGTGCAGGATGGGGCAGAAGTGGTGCCCACGTTGGCCTGAGGGGCATGATCAAGAAGTGCAGGAGACAAGTGCCCCCATCCTGGGGAAGGGAGGCAAGCCAGGGGAGGAATGCCTGCTGCAGGCATTGCCTTTGCAGACCCTTGATAAGATGGGCTGAGACATGAGCTGGGTCCTGCATGGATCATTCATGGGTCAGCACTTCCTGTACCTTGGTGCTTGTGTTCACCTTCAGAAAACAGTGTCCTCTTCAGCCTGGTGCCAGCTGAGCTTTGAAGAAGATTGAGGACATGTACTTCCCTGGGGCAGACAGAGGCTGCTGAGTGCCTGGCAGAGGGGCAAGTTTGTGCTGGTGAACATCACCTTGTCCCTGGCACTGGCTTCACTTGTTTTGTCAGCTGCTGTGGCACTAGCCAAGGGTAAACTGCTCTGTCGTTGTGATGTGGTAGTGGAGCAGGCAGTGCATGCAGGGCCCTCTGTGGTGGCCAAGGGCTTTGGTAGGGTATCAGGAGCCATGTGGTGAGAGAGGGAGGGGATGGGACCATCCTCCTCTCATGGAGGACTTGAGAATTGAAAAGAGATGCTTTTGTTTGGAGAAAAACTGCCCTGCTACACATCAAAGGAGATACTGAATCAGGTGTTGTTCATACGAACTCTGCATGGTGCCTAAATACCTTTTGAAATGTGTAAGCAAATAAATGGCCATTAAGAACCTGAGCTGGTGGCCAATTTTGGTGTTAAATTACTGATTTGTTCAAATGAGTCTGCACTAGCAAGAAACAATTACTGGGAGGAATTATGTCAGTTCTTTGTTATTGCTTGATTGCCCAAGTTAAGAGGTCAGCCAGGTATAAATTTTTCAGGCGTTAAATTCAAGGAACACCTCAGAGGTCTGACTCAACTGCTGCCAAACTACTGCTAGCCCCTAAGGATCTACTGTTTCAGGTGTGGTGCCTGTCCTGCCTGCCATCCAGGCTCCAAAGGTGGCAGAAACTACTGTCCTCATCCCAGGTTCCTATTTTGATGGGTGTCAAGCTAAGCAATCTGTGACTTCAGCTAAAATGAGAGATGAAGGATGTGGTTTCTGCCTGTCCTCCCCTGTGGACTCTGACCTGCTTATTTCAAAGTGGAGTAAAAACTCTGTTACCTAGCAAGGTATTTAAAACTACTCTTGCCAGACTCCAAAGTCTGGAGGGAAATATGCAGCCATACATGCTATCAGTCCTCTACTGGCTATTCCTCCTGAAAATTTAGGGTATCCTCCTGCATTTGTGCTTTGTTTGTAAAGCTGCTTGGTATAATGGTTTTATTTGCAGGATTGGAGCCTCACAGCTTCTAGGAACACAGCACAGACTAACCTGGGGTGGTTGGAATGGGGAATACCTGAACTCTGTACAGAAATCTGCTTCATTAATGCAACTAATCTTTCACAGGGTTGTGATGTTAAACTATAGACCAGTAGCTACTTTACTTGCCTTTTTTAAGGCACGTTTTAAAGGTATTTTGGAGAATCATAGATAAGTACAGGGGATGTGTGTCTAAATAATCTGGTTGAAGTGATTTAAAAATGGGCTAAAAAAATCTTGAAAACGAAACAAAGACACAGCTTTGCTTTGCCAAAAACATGATCCTGTATCTAGGGTCATCTTTCATAGGAGAAACTGCTGGTTTCAATTGGTGTTAATTACACTGGGATCCAAGCTCTTGCCTTGCTGCAGACTTGCCACTGGTGAGGTTTCAGCAACCTGAACTTGCCAAGGTGCCTTCAGCTGCTTGGTCTGTCAGGCTGCTATGGTCTTCACCTCCTGCCAGCTCTCATACCATGGTATGGAGACTTAACCTCTCAGGAAACTAATCTCTCTTTGCAGAGCTAATTTGCTTTGCTGGATTTGCAGTCACTTCAGGCCTCTGCAGGGACTGGCTGTAGGTCTCACAGCCGTGGCTGCAGACAAGAGGCACGGGGCGGGGAGCTTTCTGGCCAGGTGGGACTGTGGCAGCCAGAATTTAAATGTGTTTAAATTGCTCTGGAACCACACCCTGAAGCTGTGGTTTAGCGTATGCTTTCAGTCATGTTTGCTGCTGGGAGAAGCAACCTCGACTCCTTCTATGCAATTATTTTTGGCTGGATTAGCTCTCCAGTCTGGCTTGCAGCACGAACCTAGAGGCAGATCTGCCAATATGATGTAGTAGCTGAAGAAGGAATGAGCACAAGCACTTGAGGGAATGGCAGGTTGAGTTCATGTAAGTTATGTTACTGCTGCACATAGAGATCTGGAAAGTGTATGTGATGGGGCAGCAAAACGTACAGGCAACACAAGGGTGTGGACTGGGGCACATGGAAAGGAGTACTGTGCATCACCATGGTCCTGTGTGTCCGTGGCTGTGTTGTTCCCCACCCACCCACTGCCTCTGCTGTAGTGCTGGTGCCCTGCCTGCCTGCCAAGGCTGGGGCTGCTCTCAGTTCTCCTGATGCCCTGGGACCTTGCTTTGAGTTACAGAAACGTTTTTTTGAGGGAATTTTGTTTCCAGTGCCATAGTTTCACAAATCCATAAGTGTCAGGAAAGGCATGACAGTGTTCACTAGTCAATGCCACAGTGATAAGAAAATTGTAAGAAACTGTCTATATACTAGACTACTTCAACAAGAAAGAAAAAGAAGTGCTTTTTGTACATAAAGTAAGATTCAAGATGCTTTTTTACTGGTAAAATTAGTTTTGACTTCCAGGGCTTCAAAACTGTAGGGATGAGATGTGACCTGCAGTATGTACTGCTTATTTCTGGGACTTTCAGATTTTCAAGCCAAACTGATTTACTCAATCAATAGAAGGATGGCCTCTGCTCAGTGCTAAACAAGTTTTAATTTCCATAGGTACTCAATACTTTATCACAGAATAAATAATGCATTGAAATATCAGTATGGCTGTGGGGTCATGTAACTCAAAAGGCACACACAGGAGTCCTGGGGAGAACAGGCACTACGGCTAAGTGAACCTGGGACAAACTTTACCAAGGAACAGTGGTCAGCTGTTTTAACAAAACCAGGCACAAATGTGATTTCACTATGTCTGAGTTCAGAACTTGTTCTGAATACTGCTTTTCAGACCACAGCAGAGCCAGGATTTCTCCACTGTGATAGTGGAGGCTGGTAGGTGAGCCAGCCTTGGTTTGGCACTTGAAGTTGCATGGCAGCTGATTACTGAAGGTGGGTGGGCAGCTTACCTGCAAGGGTTGCATGTGGCTGCCTACTGCCTTGAATTTGTACCACAACTGATTATGGTGATACTGTTCAACAAATGGGTTATAATGCTCAGGAAAACAGACAGTTTCTATCACATGTAAAACAAGTTCCTTGCTTGCACTCCCATTTCTGTCTTCATACAGATCACGAGAAGTAAGACCACATGGTTTTGCTGAAGATTTGACCGATATGAATTAATTTAGAACAAAATGAATCAAATTTCTTAGTATTGTGCATAGTAACAGGAAAAACAAGGGCTGGTGCTTCCTATAACACTGAACCGTGGCAGTAACACTCAGTAGTTTCCCCTTTTTTTTTTGCTATGTCTAAACAATAATTTTGTTTAGACTTAAGTAAAATCTACGGAGCTACTAATTAAGTAAAATTTATAAATTTTACAGAGGTTTCAGATAAAGGTGAATTTGTGTATCATTCATCTGTATCCTGTTTCTTAAAACTATGGTGGAGGCTGCCTATTGGACTCCTCAAAAGGATGAAGAAATAAGGAGCTCAGGTTTTGGGCCTCCCATACCAGTAGATTTGGACTGCATTAACTTCTCAGATGCATCTGAGATGCAAATTTACATCCAATCAAGATATTTCCATTTCCTGAAGTTATAAAATACAGACTTTTTTTCAAGTTGACCAATTGCATCAAAACTCTTACCAAAGAGGTATAACTTTTTTGACTGATACTTTTGACAGCCTTTAGTGTGCAGGTCAGAAACAGAAATAGTGCTGATGAACAAGGCATTGGGTCTCTACAGAAATTGTTTCCATATAGAACAGGAATAGCAGGCTCACCTGGGCAAGATACTTCTGATGGAGTAGCTGATTTTTCAGACTGCTCTGCTCCCTGTAGCAGTTGTACACGCTTTATAATAAGGATGCAGACCATAGAGTATGAGCTGGAAACCAGAGCAAAGCCTTGGAGGGAGAACCATTACAAGCCCTAGAAAAATTCTTGATTTTTGAAACAAAAGATGTGCTTCAACAAAGGAAAGACTGCAGCTATGGAAAAGATAATAAAAGTTAGTGCTCAGACCTTGAGCATGTGCATTTCCTTGTTGGGTGGAGACTTCAAAACTTGCAAACACACAGCTTAATGTGATGCTAAGTTTGTTGATTGTACTATGGTTGCCATAACAGTGATAGAAACCTACTTGCGCTTCCTGTATTTCAGTGATCTCGGTATTGCTATTCCATGCAGAATACTTGTTTTGACTTGTTTACACAATGTTTATGCTCCTGATATTTTATTAATGGTTGATACTTAACATTGTCACTGCAATGCTTTCATTGGTAGAAATGGATTCAAGGCAATGAGAAGGCTGTCCTGTAGTCAGTACTCATTGCTTTAGCCAAAACTTTACTTTTTGGAGCAGGCTATCGAGTAGACATAAAGAAGCCTGAAAATTAAGTTCTTCAACATGAGATCGACACAGTTTTGTGTCAGTTTAGAGGAAATATGAACTTAGAACTAATACAATCATACTTAACAACTTGTGAGTGTATGATTTGGATGAAAACCTATCTTGTGAGTGCAGCTGTTATGACTTGTTCTTGGAATGGAAGCACTCAGTTTATTGATAGGAGGAACTTTTGTCTTGCTCCATATCTGATTCTGCAGTGATATGTACAATGGTAGATGTGTCATTGCCTCTCAGAGCAGTTTTGAATCTCTGTATTTAGGTACTAGATGTACTCATGAGAGGGTGGTGTTTTCTGTCCTTTTCTAATCTTGCTGGAAGAAGGTCTGTGATTAGGTCTTTTTTTCCTTTTGTTCTCTCCAAGGAAAAATGAATTCTTATTAGTGGGTGCATATGTAAATGAGAAATAAGGGCTGGAAGTGTCCAGTAGCTGTGTGGGTAATTGCCCTACAAGCAACGTCTGCCTGTGTGGTGCGCTTCCAAAGCGACCTAGCAGGGAACACTGGGAGGAGGTTACCCTAGAGTCAGCAGTGCCACGTCCAGTAACTCTGCAAGCACTTGCTTGCCTGCTGTGGAGTGAAAGCAGCCAAGCAGCCATAAAGTGAAAGCTGAGGGCACTGCTGACATGGGACAGCCTCAGGACTGGTTACCTGTGCTGCAACGTTTGAGGTGTTTTCTGGTGCTCCTTTCAGATTATGGAGAGTGTGAAGTGGATGCATTGTTCACACCTTGGTAGAAGAAGCACTTTGCAACAAACTGGCTGGGGAAGGAGCAGGAGATTGTCAAATGAAGAATTAAGACCAGATGTCAGGGCTCAGGGTTTCTACACTGCAGTCTTTCTCATGGTGGTTTTGAATTTACTCAGTGCTTAAGTGATGCTCTTGCCTTTGGCTTTTCCTGGAGGGATGGCTTAGTCCTCCTGAGTCTTCTGGTTCCAGACCCTGAAACTCATGTAGCTCTGGTCTGAGTTACTTGTTGACATTCAGATACTGCTTTCTCCTCAGGTTCTCTGTCTTTCATTCCAGTGTTCCTGCTTGTTTGCCTTTTCTGTTCTTTAAGCTACAGCTTATCACACTTCTTCCAGCTGGTTACTGTACTGTGAGTTTGCTGGTAGGGAGCTCTTTGATATCAGCCTCCCAATAATCTAAGTAATTAATCCATTTGGCAACTGTTCATTCCCAAGCAGAATATTGTTGGCCTTTCTTTCAGGAGGTGTAAAAGGGGCTCTTCCCTTACCCTTTCTCATTCCACCTGTTCCTGTTGTTCTTGTCTTCCTCCTTTCTCATAACCAAGAGCAGCCCCTTCCTAACCAGCCTCCCACTAGTAGGGCTTTACCACAACTGCATCTACAAATAACTATTCTGGTCTAAGGCTGTAATGCAGATGAACTTTCTGATGCTTTCAAGATTGAAGAAGTTGAGCCAGGTTCTGATTTAACAAAAAATGCTGTTCAGCATTTGCAGGGTAATATCTTAATCGGTTACTTTTTAAATGGTTATTTGTCTTTAGAATTTCCATCAAAGAACAGCAGCAGTGACTGAAAATCTTAGGGTTATGCTCTTCCTTATGGACATCAACTAGTCTGCCTTTTGGTAAGGCATCAGTCCCTAGGGTCCCCCTTTACTATAGTAAGGCTTGTACTTCATTCTGATCCTGTGTGTTGGCTAAGATGTCTCAAACAACTTAATTAGGGTAATCTTAGCTTCTGTTTGCACAGCAGACTGTCTAAACTGGCAGCAGTAGGAGTGCAACAGAGCTGGGGGTCAACATCAACATGCACAAACAGATGAGAGGCGGCCAAACCTGAACTTGGGTTTCCTGCTGCCACTGTGGTAAGCTCAGTCTGCGCCCTGCCCTTTCTACCAGGCCTCCAGACCTTCTTTCCTGTTCTTCCATTCTGGTTCTGCAGTGGTTTTCTGCCTCATATTCCTCCTTTTATGTAGGTGTGCCTATGTATTTGGCTTTTTTATATGCTCACTTTTTTTTCAGAGGAAAATGGAATATAAATTTCCTAATGCTAGAAATAAATCTGTTGGCATTTGTAGGTAATAGACATAGCATTTTTCTTCTGAATAAACCAAATGACAGCATTGATACTAAGGTGTGCTGTAGATGCTAACATTTTCCTGTCTTTCATACCTGAGTGATGTGCTTAGCCAGTCTGGCAATATTAAACTGTCCATTTCTTTATTTCATTTACATTCTGGTTGTGTTAAATTGAGCTGAAGTTACAGTAGGTAAAATGTAAGGAAATGGAATCCATATGGTAAAATTTTAGCTCTTATTTGGGATTGTTAATAAATATTGCTAATAGAAAGCAAAGAGTTTAAAGAAATTACAATGAAATGAATGGAGCAAATGGTAATGTGTCAAAATACATGGAATTCAAATCAAGTCCTTTATTTAAGAAAGCAGTGAATGTATAAAGCTGACAGAGGAACCTTTCATGCTTTACTATTTGTTTCCTCATGAATTATCCTCTGGAGAAGGAAAGCCAGTTGGAAATTCCT
>NW_008616556.1:12158-19061 GCF_000691845.1 Merops nubicus
TGCTGGAATGTGCGATGTTATTCTGAATGCCTTAAGCCTCCAGTGATGTGCTAATATGACCAACCAGCATTTTCAAGATTGGCTTTTTTAAAAGATCACATGAAAAATGTCATTCTTGCTGTAAGCATATGGAAACTAAACAAATCTTCCTACCAGACCTACTACTCACCAGTGTAAACTTTTTTGAGCTGCCTTCAAGTTTGGCTTTTGGACTAAGCAACTGGAGATAGATGGCCTATAAGGGGGGAAAAAAAAAAAAACCAACTTGTAATTTGTGTTCATTGCCTCTTCAGGATCTGTCAGTCTGACTGCTGCCTTCAACTTGCAACCTTTTCAGGAACATAGACTGAGTGTTTATGAGCAAAGAGTTCTGAGGTCAACTACATAGTTCATCAGTGTTAGAGTTTTAAAGTTGTTCTCCAAGCACCTGCATCCTGGGAAAACCTGTTGTGCCTTGCAGTGACCAGCCAGCAAAGTATGCAAAGATAAACTGTTACAATTTCATTAAATAGTTACATGAAGTATTCCTGTCAGTTAAATGTAGATGGAAGTGGTTGTGCAATAGGCTGGTAAATTGTGGTCAGTGTTTGTAATAGTAGATGGCAACACTTGAAGCTCACTGAAATTGTTTGGAGTTGGATTTTTTGTATACTTCAACTCCATTATGCTGCCTCCTTGTTCTTCCAAACATACAGAACAATTATATTGAAGTTAAGATAAAATGAACCATGTTTTTTTTACACAAGGTTAAAGCACCCTTCTGGAAAAGAGGTGGCCATGCTCCGGTATCATTATACAATAAGATGTGTATACTTAACATCTTTCAATGTATTGCTTCTACTAAACTGTTGCTTGATGGTACTGTAGAAAACTTGATGTTTAAAAATAAAGGATATGTATATTTTGCTGTGTACCTAGCAGGAAAATGAATGTTAGATGCTCTGGCAGTGCATGTGGCTACTTGCTGAATGCCAAAGCTATATTGTGTGTGATTAAATTAGACATTTTTTTCTAAGCTTTGTGGGAAATCAGGTGTCTTGAGACATGTCTAAGGAATCCTACAGCCTTCTGCTAGTGTCAGCACTTGACTCTGAAATCAAGCAGTTTTGACACTTGGCTCTAGGAGCATGTGGTTGCTGTTGCTTCACCACCCCCCTGGTATAATAGTCCTAAGGTCTGTGCATTGTAATAGTGCTCAGTCTCTGCAAATGGATGCGGTTGAACTTGTAGTTGATGCATAAGACTGAAATACCACCTCTTTCAAGGAAAAAGGGGGAGGACAAGTCAAGAAAACAAATGCCCAGGAATGAGGCTCTATGAGAGCTCAGGAGTTAGACTGTTTTGCTCATGCAGCACTGCTGTGCCAATGGTGTGTTTTTCCTCTGTGCACTGTCTGCCAGCGAGATCTGGTCCAGAGCAGTGGCCCTGTAGACGTTGTGTGACGCTATTTGTGAAAGCAGATAATGTTTGTTGTCTGGCCAGAAGACACGTGTATTTCTGTATGACAACCTGAGCCTGCATACTTTGGACAATGTAGTAACCAGATTAAAAAAGCTATAGCCTTTTTAAGGGAGGGAGAGGGTAGATCATTGTTGGAAAGAATTGAAAAATGCCTTCTTGAAGAGCCTCATAATTAAGTGTATTAGTCTGCTAAGTCAAGTCAATCTGCCCTCCAAGTTCACAGCTGTGGTAGGTTTTTTTGAGTGCTTGCAGTTTCTGCCTTTGTCCAGAGCCCTTTCTTGGAATACATGTTCAGGGAATAGACTGAATGACCTTAACTGGAGTCATAGAAAAAGGCTCAGGCCATCTGGTTTTATTGTTGAGGGACATGCACTAGCTGCTTGTGACTGTGATTTGACAGAGGAAGTCTTCTGGTATTAAAATAGACCTGTAGGTACTAAATAGCGTAGTAGCAGGACACCTGCAATAGGTGTTGTAAAGCCATTTGGTGCTATAAAGCCATTTTTTCTTAGTAGTGTATTAAACGATCTTTGCTAACATAGTTAAAGTTGCATATTTAACAAACTGTTGCATTAGATCCTGTGAGTTGATACTGAGAACGGAGGTTCAGGAAGGGACTCCTGCCTCTGTAGATTTGAGCAGGGTTTTTTTCTGATATCTGTACATGTAATCCTATTTATGTATTTTCCAGCTGCCTGGCAGTGCAGCAAGCTTCTGTTCTACTGCAGTGAGGGCAGCTCAGGTAGGAGTGAGCCTGGGTCAGAGCATTGCCAGCTCAGCTGCTCTGGTTATAGAGGTTGGCTGGTGCTGTATTGGTGGAGGGGGGGCACCTGAATTGCCAGCCTAGGAGAGATTGTGGAGCTTACTGCTCTGAGCAGCTAATCCTGGGGTGCTGGGTACCTGTAAATACAAATTTTACTAGGAATAAAAAGATGCTACTGGATTTATTGGTCTCTTTCATGTTAGGACAAAATTGTTGCATGCTCTCATATAACCTAAGGTTTTAAGTCACTTTGACCATCTAAAATGCAACAAGGTTTTTCTTGAAACTACAACACTGAAATGTGACAGCAAACACTTTGCATTTTCAGCTTGTACTTATGGTACAACCAGACATAAATGTGATATTGCCTAGATCCTCTTGTACCTGGCTCAGATTTCTTGAGGGCTGGCTATATCTACCAAAGTGTCAGTCAGGAGTTCTAAGAAGGGCTCAGCTTTTGCTTGTGTGTGTGTGTTTATTTCTTATTTAACAGTTACAGCATGGCTTTGTTAAATACTTTTCACCCTCTGCTACTACTGAGGATGTGGGGATGGGCTTGGGTGGAGGAGGCAGGAAGGTCGGGGGGGGAGAGGGGGGAATAAGGAAAACCTGCATAATTTCTCAACAGTGAACTGGAAAACTGCCTTACCTTGCCTACTGTGTGGCCAGGATGGCACACAGCTGGTGCAAACACTGACAAATGTGGTTTAGCTAATGTTTAATTTAAATACTCTGGTAGAAGACTTCTATTCTTCCATTTTACGGTGTTTGCTCATATATCTGTTCTCCTTCAATCCTGACTTTACAAGGTTACCATAAAAGGATTTTGTTCTCTCCATCCTCTGGGACCTGTGTACGGAGCTTCCCTGTTGTAGTGCCAACAGAGCTGTCTTCCTCGTTTCTCAGGTCTCACTTTCAATGGGAAAAAGTTTCTGATGGCAGGAAATTGAGGGGAATTCGCCCTGGGAAATAAAAGCCTCTGTTCCTTTCTTGTCTACTTCAGTATAAGAAGTCTTTCGGTATGTCTGTGGCAAACACTTTATTAAAGAGTCTGACTGCTAGAAGCAGCCATGTGCTGTTCTTGAGCTATTGTGGATAGTCATATGTCTGAGTGTAAATGAATGATCAGAAAGCCTTAAAAACTGCTGTAGGTTTTTGCAAGGTTGGGTTTTTTGTTGTTGTGGTTTTGTCTTTTCTAGCCTGTTTTTTAAGATAACAAAAACAGTCTGGTTGGGGAATTATCTCTGAATAACTGTGTAGTGCCTTGTGAAGTGTTCCATAAATTTGCATTCTTCTCCTTACATGCTTTTTGGTTACATATTATAGTAAATTCAGGTTTGCCTTCATTTAAAAACACAGTTTATAGATCCATGGGTTCATTTGAAAACTGTTTCAAATTAGACCTGTAAAACACCTCTTATTCAATATCGTCTCAAGTATACATTTACTAATGGGAGAGATCTGATAAGATCAGTGATGTGCATTATCACTGTGACCCTGGGACCTCCAAAATCCTTGCCATGGTTATGATAAGAGGGTTAACCCTGAACTTGGGCAGAATTTACATGGTCAGTACTTGTTAAAATTCTTGTGTAAACTGAGCATATGTTATGGTAATCTAGTATTTTGAAGCTTTCCAGATGCTATTAGTAAGGTCATGGCTCCAGTGGCTCTTGTGTACCTGGGCTGATTGCTCGTTTCAGTAATTATATCGCAGCTTCAGAAGTGGGGGCTCTACTTTTAAAAATTTGGTCAGATCTAGAAGGTTGAAATGTTTTTGTTTTCTGCTAATGCTGAGTCAGACTGAGTGAATGTTGCTTGTGGCATGTTGACCACAGGTGCGTGGAGTGCCTTGGGTTGCATTGGCAGCACTATGGGCAGCAGCTGACAGAGCTCCAAGTATTTACCAATAACTGGAGGGGCTGTCTTGGATCAGTGCATATCATAAATTTTTTGCAACCCATAACCTAATCTGACATCCACTAGTCCTAGCTATCCCCTTGCCTTTTCTGCTTCTTCTATCAGTGATACACAGGACAAATTTCAGGAAATTATGGGGGTGAGTCTGTGTAATATGTCAGCTGATGGAAGATGCTCGAGTTTCTCTGTTTATGAACTCTCTCTGCTACCCAGACTTGTTTTTGTGAGAAATACATGGAATGAGAATATGTAGGAAGTTGCTAGTATAATGTGACTTTATTTCCATTGAATCAATTGTGGGAAGAATTTACTTAGACAACTGTTGCATCATACTCAGTGCCAGAATAAGTCTGTTCTCATATTTGTTTAAAATGAGGTGTGGTAACTTAAGCTTCAGTACTGCTCACTGCTCCATGCAATGTTTCAAACATACCATTCCTTTAGTGTTCTTCCATGAAGGAATATTTACAATGAAGGAATTTGGTGTCTTAACACATGTTTTGTATGTACTGACTGGCTAATGGAATGGCAACATCTAAACTGAATTGAAACTGAGAGTTTCTAGGCTAGTTACAACAGCATCTTTATTAAGTCTGGGCTACTGACGAACACTCTTACCATTCCCTCTGAGTTGAATCACAAAATGTTGGTTTGGATGCCGTTTTCCAACATAGCTTCTATGTAGTGTGCAGGTCTCTTGTTCTGTGGTATTCAGATCTTTTCAGATGCAACACTTTTTTTTTCCTGCCTGGATCCTGCTTGGTCTTACCAGTGGGCTGGAGGTCTTCAGGTGAAGTCCATCCTTGCTTACTCTGTCCTGTAACATCCTTCATCACATGAAGTCTCAAGACTAATTATTAAACGTGGTGAGGGGATTTACTCTGTTTCCCCGAGTTAAAGTCACAAACAACCTGACCCGGTACCCTTTTCGGTACCGGATTGTGACAACAGCACTCCCTTCCCTTGTGACTTGAGCACTATCAAGAAGTTACTGATACAGCAGAAATGTGTTTATTCTTTCATCAGTCTTCCCAGTCTGACTAATCCTTGCTTTTCTTGAATACAGAGCTTTCTGTACTCAGACCAAGCTTACTTGTGTGTTGAACTTGGTGTGGCTGGATTGATGGATGCACTGAGTGTTTGTCTGAAGTTTGTCTGAAGTTCTGGAAAGTTACATGCAGGGCTCTAGTCAAAGACAGAATATATTATAGTAGACTAGACTTTGAGGCCCAAGTCTTTGAAGTAATTTCTTCTTCAGTTTAGTCCTGGGGCTGCTTGTATCCTGCAGGTTGTCATTGCTGCTTCTAAAAGTGTCTGTAACCACTTATTTGATGTGATAGCACTGTTTCTTTGAAGCCATATGTGCTGGAGGGGAAAGCGTGTGATCAGTCTTATCAGAAGCTGGTGTTGCAAGAAACTACTCCCAGCATACGCACTGTAGGTGTTGGCACTCCCCATTGCTCTGCCTTTTGGGTGCTCAGATTTTCATTCCAGAAACAAACACTTTGACCCTGGCAGGAAAGGAGCCTGATTTCCTACCTGTAAGCTGCTTATACAGTGTCTGTTCTAGAAAGGATCTGAGTTTTCCACTTTTGTGTCTGAGTTTCCTGTTCTTACCTCTTGCCATTTCCCTCATTACTGGAGGGTTTTCTAAGAGCATCTATTGCAATCCCGTGATACCTGTCAGTGCTTTCATGCACCCTCTGAATCAATTGTTGCAAATAATTGTAACAAGGGATTTGAGACTGGCCAGGACTGCTTGATCTGGGATGTTCTTGCTGAGAATGGGAGGGATCTGTGGATGTATAGATCCAGGAGTGGACTGTAAAGCATTAGTGTTATTCAGGTAGATTCCTAGACTGACACTCATCAAATGAGTTGCATGGTTTTCTTACTCTTACTTTCAGACAAGCTGTCTTTTGCTGCTTTGCTTATGGCTGGGGTGAGTTCTGCTTGGAGGGCAGGAGTAAATGGCTGCTTAATGAGATACGGAATAGGCCATGGGATCTGTGACATGGGGACCAAGGCTTGGCCCAATATTGGCTGTCCCTGTCTGGCCTACAGGGCCATAGTCTCCTAGGATAGTCAGCCAGGCTCTTCAGATGGCATGTGTCTTCAGCCATGGGACTCTTGTAACTGAGGGAGAGCTGTAATGTTTGAAAAGCAGCCATAGAGTTCAGTGTCACAAATGATGAAGTAATGTATTAAATTTCAGCGCGGTGGCCCATCAATGCTTCCCCTTCACTCTGAGGAGCCAGGATCTCTCTGCAGCAGAAAAGCTGTGTCAGGGATTGGGAGCAGCCTATCCTGGGTATGCTGATGGTGGTGTGGGCAAAAGCAGTCTCAATGGCCAGTTTGCCAGGCTGAATGTTTTACCACCTACATGTTTACCTCCAAACAAATGTTTTGGGTTATAGGAAGTGATGACCTGATTACAGTATCTGAGAGCTCATTTTAGAGTCATGCTTATTGGAGTTACCATACTCAAAAGGGACTCTGAGCAAGACATGTACTTGTCTTATTGGTGTATGAAACTTCTGGGTAATTATGAAGAGACATCTTGAAAGCAAAGGAAGATGAGAGATATCAACGTTTGTGGTGATTAAAACTGAAACCACAAAGCTTAAAGCTGCTGTATGATATGTTAACAAATGTGTGGTAACATCAGTTCAAAATGTGGGCGAGTAGTGTAGCTTCTTTTGTGTCCTCAGTAAATGCATGAGGGTTCACTTCAAGCCAAGGCACAGTTTGAGTTGAAT
>NW_008616557.1:0-882 GCF_000691845.1 Merops nubicus
GCTCCGGGGAAGGACCTCCACCACCACAGGAACCTCACCCTGGTTCTTCCTGCCTGGGAGCTCTGGGAAGGGAGCTCCACCACAACCACACAACCACAGTTCTTCCTGGGGGTTATGGAGGAGGACTTCCACCACTACCACACACCCCACCCCAGTTCTTCCCGCCTGAGGGATCTGGAGAAGGACCTCAGCCACCACACACACCCCTCACCATGGTTCTTCGCTCTTGGGGGTTCTGGATAAGGACCTTCAGCATGCTCTGGAGAAGTATCTCCTCCCACACACACCCACCTCACCCCAGTTCTTCCTGCCTGGGAGCTCTAGAGAAGGACCTCCACCACCACCACTACCAAATAAAACACTCAGCACCTTTCAAAAAGGTGCTGCCCTGAGAGGCAGCTTTTTGTTGGCCTATAGAGTGCTGGTTTTTAATTTGCTAACAGGAAAAAAAATCTATTAAAGGGCGGTTATACAAGCTAAGAGACATTTTTAGAATGGGAGAGACAGAAAGTGAAGTATCAGGAAGTGAACACCAGGAAACAGTCACACACAGGACAAATGGGTCCAGCCTTAACTCTGCCTCTTCTGATGTGTGTGTTCACAATGTTTAAATCCTGCCCCTTTGCTACTGCACAGGGGAGAACTTCCAGCTGCATTGTCCTGTTGTCCCTTGTATTGCAGATGACAAGAAGAGCAAAATCGCTTTTAAAAAAAGCTCTTTAAAAAGTGTTTCAGCTTCTTCAAACCATTTGGCCCTGCTCAAAGGAATCTCAGGCAGACTGAATTACCTCGCTCTTCATTCAGTCCACGGTGACCTTCCTCACCCATTTTCTTCACCAGCACGTCAAGGATCACGTGCAGAGAGGAGTCTAAATATATATA
>NW_008616558.1:0-4722 GCF_000691845.1 Merops nubicus
CGGGTGAGGGGCGGTGGGAGAGGGAGCGGTTCGGGCTCCCCCGCGGTGGCTCCTTTCGGTGGGTGTTGCGGGGCAGCCGTGTGCTGCTCGGCTCCCGCTGCACGTCCTCCCTGGGCTGCCCCCGAGGGGACGGCTGAACTCACTCCAAGTTGCAGCAGTTGTTGTCTTCTCTCTACAGGGACGCTCAAAATCAGCATAAACTCCTGAAAATTTCCTTGTGTGTGGCAGCGTTTACTAGCCGGTTCCTCCGTGGGGAGTCAGCCCACCCAGTCCTGGGTGCAGGAGGCACCCTTGGTTGCTGGTGCTGAAGGAGAGGTCGGCTTGGGCTGGGAGGGACTCCCAGTCTGGTAATGGGAACGCTGGTCTGAGCTCTGCAAGGGGAACCCTGAGTGCAGAGTGGAGATTTGAATCACCCAGCTGAGGACAAGGAGGAGTAAACCAGAGCTGATCCACTTCCATCCCACCGGAGTGCTCCTGGGAGGGTAATTATTTCATGTTCCTGTTGTTTATTCCCTCAGCGGAGCAAGTTTTGTAGGAGCATGAAAGAAATCAGCAGAGCTGGCTGTGGAGTGGTGGATACATCGTGCATCCCACACAGGGGGTGGCTGCTGGGTACTCCTGGTAGCAACATCCCATCTCTGCACCCGAGCTAGAGCCACCTGCACCGTCATGGTCCCACAAATGTCCTCCCCTCTTGTCCTCCACCAAAGCCGGGCTGGCCACAGCCACACTGTTCACACACATCTGAACTGGAGCTGCTTCTGATGGTTCTGGTGTGAAGGGGTGTGGTGCAGTTTGGCCGTGGAAATGCTACACCACGTGTGGGTGGAAGGGGCCAGTCCTTTGGAGGTAATTGTGTGTGAGCCAGAGAGAAATTATTAAGTTTTCTTTTAAAAGTAGGTTTCACTGTGTCTGCTGTTTCTTCCCAAACAGCCTTACTGTCACAAAGAAAGCTTATCCTGAGCTGCAGCCTGATGATGCTCATGTTCCCTTTATCCAGCAGGATGTGCTGGGAAATAACATGAGTATGTCACCCCTGAGAGTGGGTTCTTTTTGTGTGACTTCCATCATCTCCCTGAGAACTAAAAAAGCAAAACAGGCTTGAAATGAAAACAAACACCACTGTAACTCCCCAGCAGCCGTTTGAGTGGCTGCCTTTGTTTTGGGGATTGCAGGAGTCAGGAGAATGGATCGTTTGCATCCTCCATGCTCATCTTTCCCCAGCAGTTCAGGGAGCCTTGTGGTGGGAGGAGGGGGCACCGGGAGCCAGTTCCTGTTAGGTTTCAGTCAGGTTTAGTTCAGGCTGGCTCTGGGCAGCCCTTGGGAGCTGAGCTCTGGATGCCTCAAGGCCCCAGGACACAGATCCTTGGCTGCTTTTGAACCCCATGTGTCCCATGCTCAAAGTGCTCAGGTCGTGGTGTTGTGCACGTGCAGGAATCAGCCTCTCTCAGGACCCTTTGTGCTCCTTCCTGATGGGCAGCAGCCTACGAGCGAGTGCTCCAGCCCTAACCACCCCTCTCATCTTTCCCCCTGTCTGTAGCTCCGTGCTGTGGAGGAGAGAGGATGGCTCAGGAGACCAACCAGACCCAGGTGCCCCTGCTGTGTACCACGGGCTGTGGGTTCTATGGCAGCCCCAGGACCAACGGGATGTGCTCTGTCTGCTACAAGGAGTTCCTGCAGCGGCAGCAGAGCAGTGACCGGATAAACCCCCCAGGTAGAGGATTTTTGGCTTGGATATCTGAGTGGCTGAATGGGAACTGTGTTAAGCAACTGGGATAGAGCTTGGGACTGCTACTGGCCACCAGCAGATTTGTTCCCTCCTAGAAAATTTGGGTCTTCCCATGTAGACCTCAAATCAAGACCTGAGCCTTTGAGAGCTTCTCTCCCCTGTGAAGGGGTCGGGTGTTTTCTCCCCAGCTCTCTGAAGCCCTGTCCCAGTCAGCACCTTCCAGCAAACTCTAGTACTTCACTTGTCCTGACTGTGCCCCAGATTTTGAGCTATTACCTGCTCCTTGTGTAACACGCTGGGAACCACATGAGATTCCTGAAGTGAAATTTTATTTGGGAAGAATTTGGCCTTTTGGGGTTTGTATCATTTTCTTATCTTACCAGCACTGACAATCAAAAGCAATTGCATAAAAGGTTTGTTCCCTGCAGCTGAACACAGCTGATATATCACAGCTAGGTGCACAGAGAGGAAGCTCTTCTCATCATTAGCTGGATTTTCTTTTGCTGAGAGTTTGTGCAGGTGCCCCATGTACAGACTGATACCAGTGAGAAACACAGAGAACTTCCACAGCTCTGTTCCTGAGTGTGATAATGGCTTTCCTTGAATTACCCACCCAAAATAGATACTAGGAACTCAGCACTTCCTGACAAAGATTTAGATCCTTGGCTGACATACACCAGTGTGTTTCTTTTGAGGCCAGTTCCTTTCAGCAGGTGAGGATCTGGCTCTGGCACCTTGGAGAAGTTGCAGGGCTGGGTTCAAGGTGTGTTTGTAACTGCAGCACTTTCTTTTATGCTGGTGGGAGAATATTGATGGTGATGTGGAGTTTGCTTTGCAGCACTGAGGAAGAGAAGAGGAATCCAAGAACAATGGAGGTGTCCTGGGTGGCTGAAGTCAGATTTTTTAGCAGATGTTTAATAAAATGTGCAGTAATGGAAGGTGTTCAGCACAAAACTCCTCATCCCTCCCCAGGGAGCTGAACAGATCTCTGCAGACAAGGCCTGCAGCTCTCAGGAACAGGAGCAGCTCATTTCAGAGGGCTCTTATGATCCTGGTACAAGGACTCACTCCTGATCTGATGTAAGAATAGCTGGTCATGGTGAGGTCCATCCAGCCCTGTGGTGTTATCCCCACAGAGACCTATGCACAAATTTGGAAAGGAGAGTGTAAAAATAGGGGATGTGGGAGTGATCCCAAGGGGGGCATGCCTGCCCAGCTCCTGGCATGGAGCAGGAGGTTAATGCCTGCTCAAAGTGCTCGTCCTGCTTTCTCCTTAAGCATCCAAGAAACTTGCAGATATTTTTAAGA
This sequence comes from Merops nubicus, assembly GCF_000691845.1. Taxonomy (NCBI): domain Eukaryota; kingdom Metazoa; phylum Chordata; class Aves; order Coraciiformes; family Meropidae; genus Merops; species Merops nubicus. The sequence continues at coordinate 3,038 of NW_008616558.1, forward strand.
GTTTACCAAGACTGTGGTCTCGTTTCACAGCACCCAGTGGTCCCAACAGCAGCCCCATGGCTTCAGATCCCATTGCAGGGCAGTGCTCAGAGGGAGACTCCACACCTGAGGATGCAAAAGCCAGGTAGGGGCCTAGTCAAGTGTGGGGTGTTCTACAGCCATGCCAAAAAAACAGCTCTGGGGCCAAGGGGTGGGCTCTCATCCTTCGTGTGGCCAAGGGGTTAGGGATCAGACACTGTCCACTGTGATCCTGGTTTCTCTGGAAGATTGGGATGTCCCTGTTGATGGTGCATAGTCAGGTACTAGGGGATCAGGAGTAAATTAAATCCTGTAGTAAGCTAAGTGGCATCCTGGTTCTCTGTCTGTCAGTAGCTGTGCTGAACAGTTGGGTTTCAGCTCAGTCTGAAGTGAAAGCCCTTGGTGATGATCCAGTGTGGGAGCTGTGGCACAGGAAGGACAGTGCTGCACTGAGCTCTGCCATCTCCTCAGGCCTGACTCATAGCTCTGCTCCCCTGCCCCCGGGCTTGTTTGGATGGGCTGTTGCCTTGGCTTTGAGATACATTTGGGTGGGAAAGGAAACTGAGGTCATCACAGATTCATTCTTTTTGTGTCCATAAAGAACTTGGAGCTCAAATCTCAAGGGGAATTGGCCTGCTGTCTTCTTGAGCTACCTCTGAGTGTAATGAAATTAACTTGATGAGCTGCAGATCTCTCCCACATCACTGTTCAAAAGAAAATACTTGTGTTTGCTCTGTGGTTTATTTGTGTTTCTTGCAAATGGTCCCAGTGCTCAGGCTCCTGTGACCCATCAGATGACAGCTATGAGCATATCCAGAGAGGAAACCAGCAGCGAGCCAGAAGAATCTGTCAAGACAGAAGAAGCTTCATCAGCATCTTCCTCATCAGGTAGACTGATGGGTTTGGCCTTCACACAAGTCTGAATGACACTGATTTTGGTTTGAACAGCAAGCACAATACAGACCAGTGACTCCAGGGGTGGTTATCCAACAGAAGAGCTGAGGACAAAATGGTTTGTCTGCTTCTGCAGCAGGGAGGGGAGAGGACACTGTGCCTCAGGGCAGGCTGATGGAGATGGCACTGAGGGCTGAGGAGCTGCCAGCCCCTGGCTGGCTGGCAGGAGGATAATCCTCCCTGAGGCCTCCCCTGGGGAATGGCAGAAAGCCCAGCGTGTCCCACAGCCCTCCTGGGTGGCTGTTGCTGGCTGCAGCTCCCTGCTGTCCCCTGAGGGGGGGAAGGAGCTGGATCCAGGGTAGTCTTGGGAGAGAGGAGACGTGTTTGTGAGGGTGCCTGGGGCAGCTGCTGGCAGGGGTGTTGTCACCCATGTGAGGGGAGATGTACCTGCCCTGGGAGGGGAGCGTTGGTGCTGTTGGCAGGGATGGGTGAGGGGCAGGGTGCCATTGCCTGGGAGTTGCCTCCTCCAGCTGCTGAGTTACAGGGTGAACCCTTGTCCTGCAGTGGAGCTGTAACCAAGTGACACACTCCTTTAGTTCAGCTGGCAGTTTGCAGTGAAAGCTAAAGAACCCCAGGAGTTATTGGTTGCTAAAACCCCACATGTGAGTCTGCAGATTGGGTTTGGTCATCCCTGGCCTGCAAATCCAGGAGACTATTTACAACAGGCAGGGGAGAGACTGACTGTTGATCTGGCCAGGCTGGATTGATGGGCT
>NW_008616559.1:0-5039 GCF_000691845.1 Merops nubicus
TATATATATTCTATAAAGTGATATAAATTTTATAGTTTGTTATGACTTGTGGAAGTGAATCTTATGGTTATTCAGATCAGATGAAGACTATTCCAATCATAACAGCATTTTGGGACATCTTGGTCTACTCATTACTATGTGTGCTGAGGGTAATTATGCCTTGAAGAGTTAATTAGAATTTTATCCCCATGTATATCCACATGTATGTTCAGCTAAGCTGGTTTTCCACACATCCATAGCATTTTGGTGAGCACTTCAGAGGTAGAAAGACCTTCTTTTTAAAGCTTTAGCCAAAAAAAAAGCTTTCAAAATTTCAAATTGATGTTTAATTGGTGTTGCCTGAGAAGTACTGAAGAGTAAAGGATTGTGTGAAAATTTGGAGCAATTTTAGATCTCTGAGTGATCTCGCTGATGCAATAATTTAAACATGAGATTTCTGAGAAAGAAATTTATAGGGTCTTGGAGAACCTCCAAGCTTGATATTTTACTCTCCTGATTTAGGTGTTTGCAGCCCATGGAAAAATTAAACTATGATCAAATATATACTTTTGTGTAACCAGCCATTTCAAATTCTGTGAATTGGTGCACTCTGTATAAATAAAAGGACCTGATTTTGTGCTTTGAAATGAGTCCTTTGCCTTCTGTTTGCTGCACAATGCTGTCTGACTTCTTAAAAACTGCCTGATCCTTTTTCTTCCTGTGCACCTGCTCTGCTTCAGAAATATCACTTAGGGAAATCTTGGACTAGTTCTGTCTGCTCTGACGTTAGCTTTGCCATCAAGAGCAAGGAAGATGTGAGGTGAGAGAGAAAAAAAATAAAAAAGAATGTGTAATCCAAACTGAGGAGAGGGAAATGATTCATCTAAATAATCAGTACGTTCCTATTTCATCTGAAAAAAAAGAATGAAAAGACTTCTAGGCCAGCGTGTCAACAAATTTCTCACTAACAGACACATTTGCTGATGTCATCAGCCTACACAGGCTGTAGAGTTGCACTCCCAAACCACTAAAGTCTGTGCTTCACTTCAGGTATTTTGTTGATTTTCCTACTTTCTTCAGACAGTTAAACCCTCTCACTGTAATGAAAGGTTTGGTCTCTCTCTGTGTTTAGTCTCTGCTTCCTTGTGTTGCTCAGAGAAAGGGCAGAACTCTGCAGTGTGCAGAAGCCAGACAGATATCTTGCTTGCCTCAAACTCCTGAGGTTCCACCTGATGGGGAGAGAAAGAAGGTGGACAAGGATGAGAGGAGCATGGTTCTGCACAAGGAGAGGTTAAATAAACTCGAGCTCTTTTGCCTGAGAAAGAGATGATTGAAGAGGTTTGTAGGTCCTGAGTGGAATACAGAAGCTGAACAGAAAATTATTATTATCCATTTCTCTTTCTACAAGAACTAGGAGGAATCAATTAGGAGATCAGGGAATAAGTTCAAAGTAAGGAAGGAGAAAATTCATTTTCATGCAGTAGAGAGGAGGAGTGGGCTGCACTGCCAGAAGATGGGGTTATGCAAAAGGTCCTTGGCTTCAAGGAACAGACAAGATCATTAAAGAACAGTTTTTCAAGGGAAATTACATTTGAGAATCCCTCTTCTGGCTTAGGATATCCCTGAGCCTGTGATTTCTGAGGGGTATGAGGGTGGGGGCACTGTGTGTGTTCCCCTGGCCTTAGCATAGGCACTGCTCTTACTGTGGGGCTTTGGATATAGTGCTAGGTTACCTTTGGGAAAGCAGAAAAGAAGTCATGAGAGTTTGGCAGAGAAGAAAAAGGACTTTAGCTGAAAGTTTGCTGCTTTCAATGTAGTTTTACATTCTCTAAATAATATGTTCCTAAATAGAAGTTGTCTTTTCCCTCATTGATGTAATACAGGCTCAGCTTTGTATTAAAATGACCTTTCTGCTCTACTTTAATGTCTTTTTTTTTCTTTTTTTCTTATTTTACAGGGTTATTTACCTCTGATCTCCCTGAGGTAGTGGGAGCAGACATTCATGTTGCTGTCCTGAGGAGGGACCATTTGCTCAAAACTTCTCCACCCTCCTGTTTCCAGGGATCAAGCCAGGGGGAAAAAAAAAAAAAACCCAACATAGAATTGCACTGCCATGCATGTTAAAAATTATTTTACTTGATAAGTGTGAAATTACATCTAATTACGAAGTTAATGTAAGTGAATGTAATCAGATAATTACAATGGGTAATGACATGATATTTAAAACTTGTGATGATCTTGTTATACTGTACATAATGACATTATCCAAATTCTTTCTGAAGTTTTCTCCCTTTTTAATTGGCCTTTTCATGTAAAAGAAATGATTTTAAATGTTTTATAATTTTCTGTCTGAATCTTTTACATTCTAACATATAGGTTCAAAGCATTCTTAGTTGGATAATATTGTGGCTTTTTACTTCAATTTTTTTTTACAAAATTAATGCAGTAGCCCTTTTTAAGGTGTGATGCAAGAAAGCCTTTGAAAAAGTCTAATTTCCATTCTTTTTATTGCACACCACTGGAAGGAGTGAGGAGAATTGTTAATAAGAGGCAGCATGTGGGCAAAGCCCCACTGTAGGTAGCAAGTGACCTTGGGGGTGTTCTCCTGGGCAAGACATTTAACTTTTTTATGCCTTGGTTTCCCTATCTGTAAACAGAGAATGATGATATTTCACTCCAGGACATCATAACAGACAGCTGAAAAGTGATAAATATCACAAGGAAAGGAAATGAAGAATCCACAGAAGGAATGAAGACAGCCTTTAATTGGAACCAAGGCCCTCCACTTTAGTAAACACCAGGCTTGCCTAATTTATGAATATTGGTGCACGTCCCCTACCCCCTTCACATAAAGCTTGGATAATTGGTCTTTGTTCAGGGAACAGCCTATGGGTTGGAATAACAGCAGGAGCTCCTTTGTGAGTGCTTTGGGCCCAGCTCCAAAGGTCCTCTCAGTGCTGGTGCATTCAGCGCTGCTGCAAACACGAGGCCTGATTCGTGTCACCCACGTTTACACCACTTTTATGACTGTAATTCCATTGGAAGTGATGGAGTTGCTCATGCAACATAATGCTGAAGTAATTCCCCTGATTTCAGTGAAATTACCTGATGTAGGACTGAAGTTAAATAAGGACTGATTGGGGGTCTGTAGGGCTTGAATCTTAATTGCTTTCTGAAGCCTCCTGGGTATAAAATGTTAGTATTCTGGCCTGTGAGCATCTGACATCTTCTCTGCATGGAAGCAAATGATCCCACCAAGAAGGCCAGTGCTTTAATCCTTCTCACCACTGCCTCATGACCCCTTTTTGTCTTAGGATCAAAAGGGCCCAAAAGTGGATTCTAAGCTTGCCGACAGCACAAGAGACCCTCCTTTTAATTTGCTCTGGCTAGGTGAGTCCAGGGCAGTCAGAACATAGTTGAAGCTCCATCAGAATGGCTCCAACCAAGCCATTGGAGCTTGGTTGGAGCCATTCTCAGTTGCCCTTTGGACCCAGATGTAGAGTCCTTCTAAGCCCTTGGTAAGCGTAGTTGACCCTCAGCAATTTCCTATTGTTAGTGACAAGGATAAGTCATGGAGAGGATCCAACTTTTCAACTTCCATTAATCATTTTGCACCTTTACTGCAGTGTATTGGTGAAGCCTGTTAGGTAATATAGCCTGTGCTGGAACTCTGAGTAGATCAGACAGAAAAGCAGGAGGCAACATAAGGAAAGAAGCTAGAAAGAGTGACTTCACTTGCACTGGATGTCTAAAGTAGAGGTGTCTGCCCAGGAATATGAAGACAGACCCCTGACTTGGTGTGTCTGACTGGCACTGATGGGCATAGGGCTGACATTGCCCATGTAAAGCATGAGTGGGTACTGCATTAAAAGGATAGAAGTGAAGTAGATCTAGATCTGGCCATCACCATTCTGGGGTTGTTGCCTGGGTGACCATTAGGTTGCCTCATCTATTAGAGCTTTTAGAGTAAAGAAGGAAGCATCCTTAGGAGTACAGAAGGACTTAAAACACTGGAAGTTGCAGACTTAAGTCTGTTCTGTGTGTGGAACTGGATATGAAGGATGAGTCTGAGAAAAAAGAAAGTCTAAGTGTTTTATCATCACGAGGGGAGAAGGTAAAAAGTGAGACAATCATGCTCGTCAGGAGCATTCCACACAAACTTGTGGAATCAGTGTCAGGGAGAAAGCTTAAATGATAGTTTATAGAATAAATCAGATTAATTCCTAGGAGTGCAATGAAGTATCTAGAGGGGAGGATGTAGGAGAGAAGGTAACAGAGAAATCCTCCAAGTCACCATTATGATCCAGCCAAGAAAAAAGACAAACATTATTCTAGATGTTGGGTTGTGTGTTTCCAGTAGAAATGGAAATTATGAATACTGTTGAACAGATACTTCTATCATAAAGAACCTGTGTTAAAATGAGGTGAATCCAAGTTTTATTAGCTACAGAGAAGGTGTTCTGCAGCAGTCAGGGGGAAGGACAGTCTATTCTGCAAGAGGAAACGAAGAGCTCTGTTTGTTTAGCCAAAGAAAACAAAGGTTGAGAGAGGGAATTATTGTGCTCTACAGATATGTCAAGAGAATAAGCATCAGAGAAGAGGAAAAGTATTTAGCTAGAGAACATTATTGACATAAGAATAAAAAGCTGTAAACTAGCTAGGAATACACTTAGACTAGAAATTAGACAACGTTTGCAAACATCAGAGCTGTAGGGCTTTGGAATAGTCTCCAAGGAGCTGTGTGGGCAAAAAAGTCCCAACAGAAACAGTTCATGAAATAAAATCTGCAACGTGGTCAACCACGAGAACAGGGAATGGGAAGTGGTGGCCCTGAGGAGATCTTTGAATCCTGTGCTAAAACATGTATGCCTGGGTTAATATCTAACCCTATGGCCCAGCTTTATCATTTGATACATGGGGATAACAATATCAACTGATACCACTTGATTATTCTGAATTGTGGCTAGAATAACAAACAGACATTTGTAAGCATTAGTATTGCAATTAAGAGATTCCAGAGAGGCACCAAACATTCAGGGGAAGAGTAAGAGTTGTGTGTG
>NW_008616560.1:0-16375 GCF_000691845.1 Merops nubicus
AATCATCAGATCAAGTCACAGGGTGGAGGAGGATTTTCCAGATCCTCTGACCTTAAGGTTGGGGAGTGAAAGGAAGAGGAAGCACATTTGCACAGATCCTCTATCAGAGCTTCCTCAGGGAGGGGCTCGGGCCTTCTGGCCCTTTGCTACATGTAGGGCCACACACACACATACACACAGCTAAATAAACATGGGAATGAAGTTCAAAGTAGGCCCACAGGAGAAAACCTTATCTATGGGAACCTGTTGTTAACACTTGTGTTCACCAGTCCCTCATATCTTAAATGTTAAGTGTTTAACCAGCCATTTAAAAAAGCATTTGCCGGGTAGCAGGAATACCTTGCTGTCCTACAACACTTTCTAAGATTTTTCAGTCACCTTATGAGCCAGTAAGCCCAGTTATGCCTTTGGATAGGCACTTTAGAAGACTCAGAAAAGTAGGGAAATGGAGGCATAAAACTTAAATTAATTGGTGGGGTCACTTAGGAACCACATAGCAGAGCTGGGCAGGGAGCAGAGACCCCATAGTTCTCCATCACTTACTTTGCACCTGATCCAAAGCCCATTGAAAAGACCAGGAGCTTTTTATTTACTTTAATATGTTTTGGCTTAACCTCTTCTGCCACAAAGACATCACCATTTGTATTTTATTGATGTCCTGTAGAAGAGATGTCTGAATCCTCAGCATAGGTTGCTGAGACAGTAAGATGTTATAAATAGGCATGACAGAATCTCTCTCATTTCCCCATTTTATTTCTTTCTCAAAAAGTGATCATCAAAAGTAGCAATTCAAAGCTTCATTAAAAATACAGCCAGATTTCTCCTATGTTTTTCTCCTTCTCCCTTGTTTCTCGGCCTCTCTTTTTCTTTCCGCCACCTTTTGTTTTCAAGCTACAGGAAATGTTAGCATGGGCCATTTTAGATTAGACACAGCATTCAGTGGCTGAGACCCTCCCTACAGTACATTTCAAAGGACAATTAGGATGTTATAACTGTGAAGAGGCACTCAGACCTGCAAAATTGCTCAGTAGTTTATGTTTCCTAATCCTGAATAATACACTTCCTCCAGAACATTAAAAATAATAACCTAGCATGCAAGGAATTAACCTTCTTATAGTAGCAGAATGAGTGCCCCAGCCAAACTGTCAAATTCAGCAAGTGCTGTTTTCAACAAGCATGTTTTTTCTCTTCCACATGTAATTATGTGTGTGAGTGTCTGATTCAGTGTAGCCTTCTAGCAAGTGAGCCAGCTGAAGGTAACTTCAGCTTGGCTTTTTCTTGAGTCATTAAGCTTATCTGGTGAGGGCAGCATCTCCATCAAACCTGTGGCTGGATCCTCATCTCAAGTGGGAAGGCAGTTCTGTCTCCTCAACTCTTTGATCATTTCTTAGTATTTGCCCTTTGTTGGTTTGTCAGTTATTTTTTTAACACATCTAAGTCATTCTGCTGCATTTTCTTCTCTACCCACCAGTACTCCTACATCTCTTTCTTTTATTGTTCCTACGATGCTGATACACGGAGAATGATATAGCTCTTCAAGTGACTGTAATATTTTGACATGAGGTGGTGTTCTGAGAATGTTCTGTTCATCACAGCGCAAAAGAAACAAACCCTTTAAATAGTGATTTACAAACCCTTCAATATGACATTTTCATATCAGAGACGCACTGGTGCTGACAAATAAGCCAACGCAGCTGAACATTGGTATGCTCCATCCTTTTAATGTTTCTCTGCTCCTTGTCACCAGTTCTAGTTCAGTCCATGTATTTCTCCCTCTTACTTCTGAGTACTTTACTCCTGTGAAAGAGATAATTATATTTATTGGCTATTACCTTCTGGAGGTTGAAATTTTGTTCCAACAGGATAACAATGACAGCAATAGGTCATTTCTGATTAGATTTTATCTCTGTCCTTCGGGAGGGAAAAAAAAAAAAAAAAGCCCCAATTTGCACAGATAAGACCTAAGCCGAATGAGAGCGTAAATGCCCTCTCTTTCAGAGACAAGTAAAATCTGTTGCCTTTCTGGTTTACAGCTGTCTGTGAAAGGGCTTTGTCATCAAGAGGTCTGCCAGTAGCAACACCCAGCCTCCAGCACAACCTGCTCACTGCTGGATTTCAACCAGTCAGATCATGGTTCAAAGGCAGTACTTGTAATGCTGGTGAGTGAACTCTTCCAAGTTATCTCCATCCATCACCATCCTGCAGAAAGTCTCCCAGCTGTTTGGTATAGGTCTTCTTCAAGAGGCTTCAGGCTGAGGAGAGATGGTAGGAATTGGCCATCTTAGACTGAACTTGATGTGTGAGTGCTGACAATCACTCAATAGTTCTGGAATAGTCAGCACAAAAATTCAGCCTCGTCTCCCAATTCCTGATAATGCCTGTCCTCACTGATGCCATCTTGATAAATATTGTGCATGTGACCTAAGTATTTATTGAGTTTTGACCTGTTTAGACTCCTGGATACTTCTGAATAACCCTAATATTTGCAACAGCTAAAGTGTCACCTTCACCTTGTAGCAGCTGAATGAATTGCAAGCCTGTAACAACCTGCGAGCTGGACTGCTGGATCAGTATCAGAACATCTTTAACATCAGGGACTCATCCAGTAGCTGCAATGTGTTGTAAGTGTACCTGCACTTGCCCACTGGGAAAACGCTTCTTTCAGTACAAATCCACTTGCTCAGTTCCCTGCTTGCTGAGTGAGGCAGCACAGCCACACCACACTGATGTTTGCCTCAGCACAAGTCACCAACAACTGCGATGTCCAACTCTAGTTCTCCATATAGGAATGTCCTTCCTGAGACAACTCAGTCCTCTCTGTCTGTGACAGCACCTTGCTTAAACATTTGTATCCTCTCGGAGCAGTGATGTTATTACCAAGAGGAGGAAGTTAGGACGTCTAGATTAAACCATACCCCATACTCGGACAGAAGACAGGAAGAGCTGCAGGCCTTTTTTTTTTGAGGGGAAACCAAAGGCAAATCTCATTACTTCAACTCAGCATTTCCTCAGTAGCATTTTGTGCATATACACCAAGTCCCAAGCAATAATATATCTTTGCCTATTCCAATGTTTAGTCATATGGGTCAGGGAAGAAGATGGATAGACAGACTTTGTCCTGAGGCTGCTATTCCTCCTGCCTAATTCTGGGGAGGCTCTTCTGGATCTGGTGTTGCAGGCTCTCCCATCAGCAGCCTCTGCAATGGTGCTGGTGACTGCTTCCTCTCTCCTCTTCGGAGCCACCTGGGATGGGCCACAGCTGGATGGTGTTCCTGCAGGAGAACTTCGTGACGTGAACAGCCTACTGTGAAAACTGAAAAGCAGCACAAAGCTAAAAGGAGCTTGGTGTTTCCTCTACAGGGGCAGGAAGAACAGCAGTCGTGCACTTTTGCTCTGCCTTGTGTGGACAGAGTAGTCCTATTTGTCTTGCTTCAAGGCTCCCGTGAGAGACCAAAACTAAGCTACAACAGATTTCTATGTTTCAGCAAAGATGTGTTGTAGCCTTTCAAGGAAAAGAAAAACAAGTGTTACTGTTCACAGCTCAAGCCACCACTGGAGCAACATGGGAATGTCTTTTTCATAAACCAGCCCATGTTCACTTGCCTGCTAGTCCAGTGCTCTCACATGAAATCAGACAGCTTGCTCACTGTGCTGTGTGAAGCTTGCACAACTATTCCATCTTACCACCTGCAACAAGCACTCCACCAGCTTTGGTTATGGATCCTCTGTGTGAGGTCCTCTACTTTCTGCCATTTTATGAGACTTTTAAAGCTGTGCAGGCAGAAATTTGAGGCAAAATCCCAGATCACGTTTTAGAAATATTTTGTCTGCAACTCCAGGGTCTGCTACCTGTGCTAGCGGAGCATTTTGAGTTACAAAAAGTAGAGGACATTGTTTACAGGCTTTATGTTCTTTAACGATTTGCAAAAATTATGATGTTCCATTAATTTTTGCAATGCCTTCCATTTTCTACCTGATTTCCATGTGGCCACCTTCACAGATATAACATCTGGGGAGGACTGATCTCATGAAGCAGTGTGCAGTACGGAACTGTGCAGTGGAATATCCTGTTCTCTGTATCCTCTGATGTGACTTTTCCCAGGTAGTGACTCTGGCGGGACAGAGCCCAAAAGACCCACATACTGCGAAGCAGCAAGTCTCATTGCCATCAGCTGATGGTGAGACTGCACCTTGCCACAGTATGGTAAAACCTTCTGATAGTGAAGGCCAAGTCCCAGCCCTGAGATAGTGCTGTACAATCAGTTATAGCTATCAAACACCTGGAAATCTGGTACAAGCACAAAAAAAAAAAGCCTCAGATTTTTTTTTGGGCATAATTTCTGAGCACCTAGCCAGCTCATGACTTCTCCAGAATGGGGTGAAGGAGTTTAAAGCTCACGGGTGCCAAGAAGTAGCTCGAGGTGTGCCAGCAGAGTTGGGACACAGGCCAGTGGAATGGCTCGGGCACACCAGAGGGTGGACTTGCACCTAGGCAGGAGGGGGCAGCAATAGCCCCCACTGGGAGCATGCTGCCAGGCTGCCTTCCTCCTCAGCTGGTAGAAAGGTAGATGTGATTAAGCCAACCAGCCTGACCATTAAGACCACTGGAATGGTAACTTCAGAGCAAAGGTGAGCCTGAGCTCCAAGTGCAGGCGTGCTTGGATGTGATGATCTTCTTTAGCTTGTCACAGAATTGGAGACTAATGTTGAAATTTGAAGTGTGTTGGTCTTTTTACGTGTTGTAGGGTTTAGCTTGTGATTTCCTTTAAAAAGCCACTCTCTTTCAACCTCTTCTTTTTTTTTTTTTTCCCCAAACAGATAAGGATACTTGGACATTGACACGGAAAGGAGAGTCAATTATTCTGCAGCAGGAGCTAATAATGAATGAATTGATCATTTTTGCTTTTGGAGAGAAGGGAACAGAGGGTAGGGAGACAGGGGAGGAAGCTCTAAATGTTCAATTTGCCAAATGAACTAACAGGCTAAACTTTAGGGAATGCTTTATATGATGTATTACCGTGCAATTAAATGGCACTTATTACTGTGTAATTAAATGGTATTACAGCCACATATTACACACTATATTCCATTTAATTTCCTGTAACCCTTCATGATGAAAACGCAAGCTGATTCTATTGATCTCTCTTGCTCTAACATACTGAACAGCTCTTTGGTGAAGAAATGACTGTTTTCCTCAGGTTAGTTACATGAACTTCAGCTGGACATACTCACTGCGAGGTAATGATTTGCTTGTGTAATTGGCTTCACTGAGGCAACTTCACGTTCACCTGCCTCCTTCCTGGGGCTGTCAGCAAATGTAGAGTGTGGATAGCTTGCTATGTAATCCTAATTTTTTTTTGTTCTTTCACTATTTCCCAAATCTTTGATGATGACCAATATTTTTTTGAGTGCAGAAGTGAATCACTTTAAAAAGTGGTTAAAACTCAAAGATTGATGTGATGTGTGTGAGTGAAATTAGTACTGCAAGCTTAAACAGCGTCATTTTGCCACCATGTATCAGTCTTCATTTGCTAACACTCTTTTCATCTAAGGACCAAATCTTACAATCACATTCAACAGTAACTGCTCACTTAAAGCACAAACAAAGACGATCAATAGGTTTGTGTGAATGAGGTTAAACTAACAGAGGAATGCATTGCGAAGTAGTGATGTAGCTAAATATATTTTTGAATGCTCAAGTCTCTAATGAAAATCTTGATTATTGGTCAGTTACTACAGCACTGAAGTATTATTTCATATTCCTTTCAATACAGGGAACTTGACTGGGTTTCATGCTAGTCTCAGATTGCACAGTTTGCTGTCCTCCTTCAGTTCTTTTAGTACCTCTTAGCATAGTTTCTATGATGCACCACCAGCATCAGTCTTGAAAAGGTGCAAACCTGGAGAAAGGAGGGGCTGCGGCAGGTCAGGGCTGAGCTGAGTGGAAGAACTATGGTAAAGATTATGCAAGATACACTGAGATCATGTCAGCTCATCATGTACCATCATACTGATGTTAATTTGTCATTTTCATGAGTGCCATGATCAAATAAATTTACAAAAACATAATCCAGATTGCTGGGGCAGAGGAACATTGAACACAGGGCTGCTATAATATCCTGTGTATTATTGGCCCAGAGCCACTGCCAGCTGCAACATTTTTCTGTTAAAGAGATGAAATTGCTGCTCCTGAATGCACACAAATATTTAAACAACTGACACAATATAAAGCAACGGACATAAGGACCTAAGAATTAAAACAGCCTTTCGGTGATAAATCCTATTGAAAGCGCAACAGCCTAGTAAATCCTGTCTAACATTTAGCAGAGCCTTAGACCTAACACTGACCTCTGCCAATACATTTGTGTGCAGACTTGACAGCAATCTTGACAGTTTGGGGTCTTGGTTTTCCTTTCACCCATCTGTTACTGACACAGCACATCCATGTTTGACATGACTGCTCCACTTCATCCGAGACCTGCCAAATAAAAATTCTTTTATTTACATGAGTAATAATACTAATAATTTTAACTTATAGAACATTACACCTTCTCTTGAAAACTGAAAGCACTTCATAAATATGATGAACAGAGCTTTTTAATACTTCTGAGAGGCAGTGTGTTATTTTCCCTATTCAAAACTACAGCAGCTATCACAGAGAAATTGTCACATTCAGTGTTTTGGCTGAAAGGAAAAGGCAGACCCTTGAGGAGACTGTGAGCCCTTTGAGTGCTTTTGCCAGAGAACCACCCAGCAGTAAATGAGAAAACTGCATGCAGCATAAAAAGAGTAGTCACACTGAATGAAGTCAGTAGTGATACCTATGAAATACTAAGTCTTTTTAGAGTCAAAGAATTTTTATGAAACCTGTTCATTTGAAGTATTTCCCATCGGGCATTTTGAGTCAGATTCAACCTGCTAAATAGAGGGGGAAAGTGCTGACTCGCATCAAGGGAAAGATCAAAGCTACCCAGTTAGCAAACGTGTGAAAGAACCAGGCTGTCTGTGGTTCCACCTGAGGGATGCTGATAACCAGAGACCTCGGTCCTTGCACCCTGCATGCCTCGTCTGACTCCTGCTCACTTGATGCTCTTCACAGCAGCAAAGGTCTTCTCGCACAAAGGCACTTCATGGCACTGAAGTGTTCATTCAGCAGTCTCCTTCTGCACCACAAGGATGGAGGGAGCTGGGCTGATACGAAGCTGGGTCTGTACTGTCTCAGCACCTTGTGCCGGGAACTACAGTAATATGTTGCCTAGTAATGATCTTTCTAGGGACTCAAAAGGCTCTATAAATTTTTAATGTTCCAAATTCATTTTCTGATAGCCTTAGTACAGGTTTACGATTTCATTCTGTGAAACAATAGCTGGTGCACGGTCCTACAACGTTTTTGTTTGTTTGTTTGTTTCATTTTCAGCAGTATATCAGCTTTGTTCGAGGTCAGTTTTTCAACAAGAGCCACAGCAACAGCTCTATCGATCTCAGCTCACTATTCTGGGCTGGGCACAATACAGGGTGATTCAGGTCTTATGCAAATCCGTTTTAGAGTGTGTTTAACTCCCTGACCTCCCTGTGAAGCTGCTCCTCCTTTACAGCAGGGTAAATGCAGGATAAGGATCAGACTATCTGCATTCACAACTTCTGTTCCCAAGAATCCATGCAGCAGAGTCTGCCTCTGCGATATGGGCAGTGAATATATCCATTCTGCACCACTTCCAGGCATTCATTTCCTGTAACGTAATTTTTAAGGAGTCACTGGCAGTTCAGTGGAAAGAGATTTTTTTTTTTCTTTTTAATCTCTCTTAAAGCCTTATTACCACTTTTAATTACTGCTGTTTCATTTTTAAGGACAAAAAATCTGGCAGACTTGTTGAGCTGCTTAAGTCTCTCGTTAATCGTTCCTAGCTAACACAGCCACTGTGCCAGCCACAAGCCACATGAAGGAGAGGACAGCAGAGGCAGGGACCACGCTTCTACCTACTTTTGTTCCTTTGTGACCAGTGCTTCCCTACTTTTTTGCTTTTTAGCCCTTCCATTATACCATGGACACATTGGCACCATAAGGTCTGCAGGACCGAGACAGTCTTTGCCTCTGTTGATGGCATTTCGGGACCCCACAGCCACACCATGGCCAGATGTGGTGCCTCTTCCTACCTTTGATCCTCACACTCCTATGGTCACCGGCACAATCCAGAGCCACCCTTGTCGCCCCTCCTGGGTGGTGAAGGACACAATGTGTCTCCTCTCCATTCTCCAACTGGGGCTGGTGCTGCTGGGGATTCCCAGTCTGGGCACCAGGACTGACCCAATCCAGGCTACAGATGTCCCAGCTATCTTATGTCCCCAGTGGATAGGGGGCCCAGTGAGCAAAGTTAGACACAACAAGAGGAGACAAAGGGGCAAAAAGGTCTTGTTTTCATACTTACTGGCCACAGCAAGCTGTAAAACATTGGGTGCTTGGTGCTGCATGTCTGCAACACAGCAGATCTGCTCCTGCCTTGCACACAAATCATGTGTGGTGACAGCTTCTGATCATCATGGATATAACCTCCTTTTGTTCCCCAAGGAAAAACAGGATGAATACCCAGACACAGGGGCAAAGCGATCATGGAGATGGTTGCTGCAATCCAAAGTGCACAGATAAGGGTCCTCTGTCTGCAGCTTCCTTCTTCCTTTAGGCTTCTTCCTTTCTCCTCTTAAGAAAACTTCATGGAGGGAAATTTCTGTGTTTCAGGTAATAGCTCACTTCTGTCAGTGGTTCTTGAAGAGCTCATGATTCCTGGTTATTTATCTGATGTGTGTAAAAAAGAATTTGTCACTTGGGTTGTGTTCAAATGGAGACAACAAAACAAGTAATGGTAGGATGTGCTAGGCAACTTTTCTTCTTGAAGACATAACGAGACTGTTTACTGCTGGATCACTGATTTCTGCAAACTCTGTTGTAAAATCTCCTACTGCCACCATCAGGACATCAAGATATAAAATACATTTTATACAGAACACAGCATCAAAGTCAAATAAGTCAGTATCTCCAGTAAAAACATGACTAGGATATAAATCTTTGGGATGTACACAACATGTACTGAACTGGAAATTATAACAGTATGTGTCTTCAGAGAAATTTCCATAAGGAAAAGTATGTGAGGGTTTTTTTTTTCTGTAATTTGTGCAGTAGTCATGCAGTAAATAAAAAATCTAAATTAAATAACCTGTATTGCCCATATTCATGAATATGAATTAAAGGGGCATCTAATAATCACGCTGTAAAGGCATTAAGAATATCCTTGCCTGTACTTCAGTACAAGATGTATGGTTTGTGGAAGACTGTCTTCTTTCCGCATAGATGCTGACTGCATTTATGAATTCTCAGTTAGCTTTTATGTATAACCTGGAAACCTAAATTCATTAAAAGTTCTTTTGGTCTCTTGGTAAATGCAGTCACAATATTCTTTGAAATATTCAGCTACTCTCTATCTACTATGCATTTGCTCCAACCCTCTGTTCTGCTGTTGGTGCTGTAGCTAAGCAGTCCAGGACCCCCAGTGGGTGTGCAGGCAAAGCAAATACATACCTATTTTTCAGGGACACTAACGGTAAGTAGATATTTACTGTGAACAATTATGTGCATACCCGAGACCTTACTGTCCAATGACATTGTATATGTTCTAAGGAAAGCCTTGTGACTTTACTGTTTTAATCTGTCTAACCAACCTCTGAAAAATTTGCAGGAAGAACCTTTGCTCCCCTGAATCAAGAAGATTGAGGGCCTGGTCTTTGATAGTAAGTTGTTTTTGGACACATTTGCTTGTTTTGTGAAAAAGAAATTTTCTTAATTCCCAGCAATCAGTTTAAAAGGGGTGGCTCATTAAAGTGAAAAGCAATGGGAGTTAGAGTGCTGGGGGAGTGAATAGTCATTCGCTATGGTCATTTATAGGAACGATTGTCAGAACAGGTGGAGGTTTCTCCACAGCTTAGTAAAGGGGAGCATTTGGCCTTGATGGAGTTCCAGAGAGGATCACAAGGAAGCCTGTGGAGGAAGAGGCCATGGGAAACAAAAAGAGGTGCAGAGTGAGGGCATACAGCTTGCAGTTCTGTGCTGCACAGCTGGCAGTCTGTTGTATGAAGGATGAGGGTTTCTTTTCAACTATACTTGTTGAAGTGCTGGGGAAACACCCTGGGTCAGCAAGGAGGCTGGAGGAGCAAAAGAGTACAGGATGCAGGAGGGCTGGCAGGTTTGGGTTGTAAGTCTGAGGCTGGCACAGGTCATCCAGCCCTGAAATGGGACAGGAAGGTTCCCAGGAGGGGAACTCCCTGTAGTTGAATTTTAACTTTGGAAGAGCTTTAGACCAATGGACCAAAAAGCACAAAAGCATCTTCCCAGTTTGCTTAGGGCAGCTGACTCAGATGGGAAATCAAGGCATGATATCAGGTAGGTATGCATTTCTGCAGACCAGTAAGGTCCAGCAGGCTGCTGGAAGGACGGTGCTGCACAGCCGAGGTCCTTCTGCTGAAAATAACTCATGTCCTGGGTGCACATTTAGAGACACCCAGGAAAAATGCCTCAGATTATCCGAGTTTCCATGGAGGTCTGTGGAGGAAGATATGGTCCTTCAAGACCAAACTCTAAACCATTTACCAGTCAGTTCTACATAGCGCTCACAGCTCAGATTATATCCAGATGGGAAAACGGTGCAGCCCTGTCATTCCTTCAGCCAGTTCTCCCCACTGTGGAAACATGCTCTGCCCATACTTTGCTAGTTGGAATGGGTGACTGGCTTAATTGCATTGCCATATTGTCACCTGCACTTGCAATAGCCACAGTCTGTTAAGTAACTAGAAGCAGGAGTAGTTTTGTGTGAGGTGGAACTAGGAAGGCCTAGTAGTGTCTCACGTTTGAACTATTTGGCATCTTAAGGAGGCATGAACTCTAGCAGACAACTTCCCTCCTGTAGAGAAGAAATGGTTCCTAATTATTCTCCTCCATGATACCTAAAGAGGGTGGAATGTCACAGTCTTCCCCTCAATACAGGCACTTCCCCTCCCAGTTACTCATTTTCATTTAATTTTACTGAACACATTTCTTCAGCTCACAGTAACTGGGCTAAGAACAGCTGGTGGTTATCCTCCTGTCTGTGACTAGTCTCAGATACACTGACAGTGATTTTATTTTGTAGGTGCTCCAAGCCAGAGAGAACTGTCTGCCCACACCAGCATACTGACCACCTGCTAGCCTTCCAGCAAAGAGCTAGAAGAAGCCAAAGTTAGAAGGCTGTATTCCTGGCACAGCGGGGTAACAGAGCCCCGACTGCGTGTTTGTGACCCTTCAGGGATGCTCTTTGCAGGAAAGGTACCCCAGCAATCAAAGTGCCACGAGTCCTACGCTCAGCTCTGGAAGGCACAATGGGGTCGTACTGGGAGGAGGACTGCAGAAAACTGCTATTCTCTGCACTGAGAGCAATACAGGGCAACCTGAAACAAACAAACAAAACTTTAAGTGGGAAGAACCACTCTTGCTTTGTGCTTTCCAGAACGAGAGGCAAAAATGCCGTTTTCATATATGAATGCACTGGATATGTGAATAGCTCCCTCTGCTCCCTTTCCACTTTTCAGCTACATTTGCATACTGTATTACAATTATCTACAAACACGTTTTTTAGGGACAGATTCCAATTCTGAGTATTTAAATAGTCAGACTGGGTTGCTGTATCTCATTGTACAGAGACTAGATTCTCTTTGTTTCCATACAAAGGCATGGAAGGGGGGTGGGAGGAGGGAGGGGAAGGTATGGAAAGATGAGAAAAAAGCCACCTGCAAAAGGCAAAGATAAATGCAGAGTGCTCCACACACAAGCCTGTTTTGGCTCATGAATTTAACATGTGTGTAATTCCTTACTAGAAGTCATGTGAGCAATTTAAACTAGCCCCTAGGCAAGTCTAATCTGAACAAGCTGCTTGGAGACAAGCTACAAATTGCCGTGTTTAATAAAAAGGGTAGGCCAGAGTCAGCAGAGTAGAGGATAACACAGGAGGAGGAAAGGTCTAGGATAATATCAGGATGTGAGATTAAATCTTTGTGAGCAAATCTTAGTAACACATTACATTGATATAGTGAAGACTGAAAAGGAGATATTTTTGCATTAAAATTCTGCACAGTTGCAGGTGATATCCTGACATTTACTTCATATCCATAAAGACTGACACAGTCCTTTTAGCTCATTTGCACCACTACTGTATCTGTGTCTTGTATTGTGTCCCTGCCATTAGGTGTCACCACTCCACAGCAGTAGTTTTCTGAGGAGGCAAGTCTAGAAAGTCTGGTCTAATATTGCAAATGCAGTATTTCCTTTGTAAGGGTTCCCTTGTACTCCTGCAAAATGACTCCTGGGTAACAAGCTAAGCTACTGCAGTGAACAGACAGAGTAGTACTGGATGAGACTTGGAAGATCCCAAAAATCTCTGCCATTTCTGGAACTGTTTGGATTTAGGTTCTTAATATTGAGGTTCTGCTTCTGGGTACATTCAGGCTCAATACTACAAAGCAAGGCTCCCACCTGGCCTTCAGGGTGCCTCGCTTGCTTTGCTTCTTTGTTCATTCTCCACTTGTGGCTAGGACTGAGTCTTTGTGGCTGCCTCTGATGGATGATCAGATCACATGTGGTGCAGCTTGGCTTCATGTCATCTGCGCTTGTCCAACAGACAACTAGTCTAGCTGTGGATTCATGGGGTCCAAAATGAGTGGGGTTAACATAGCTAGTTCTGTTTCATGGGGAAAACACAGCTTGAATTGTGTTCTCTCTCCTCTGTCTCATGTACAGCTCTACAGCTTCCCCATGAGATAAGACTGTACTATAGAGAGTTAAACATTGTTCATACAAAGTCACTATTGAGAAAATCTCCTTGGCAAAACAGATTTTGGAAGTTACAGCAATATTTGTTAACTGTTCACCATTATGCGGATGACCAGTAACCCCCAGTGCAATTTTCATGGAGTTAAATAACTCTTTACTTGGAAGTTTTACTCATGAACTGGAAACAATGGCCAAAATGTCTAGATTCACCAGATTAGGTCTGTGCAAGCTTGGCTTCCTAACAAAACCTCAAGCAAACCCTGTAACTCTTTGGCACCTGGCTCCACTGCCTGTCCCCACTCCCGGAAGGCTAGGAGAGCTCCAGCTCCCTAAGCCCAGTGGCAAGGACAGGGGGATGAACTGCCAGACTGTAATGGCTTTCCAGTTAATTCAATACTTTCAAAAAACAAAAATTCTTTGGAAATTCAAGGTAAAAATATCCTCTTGTAACCAATACTTACATAGCAACATAATCAAGTGACTGAAGGACAGAACGTGAGTCATAATGTGGAATAAAAAATATTTGTAGTCTTTGCTGATGGGCAAGTACTAAGCTAACGGCTGCCAATGAGTTCATTTGGGGCTGAAACTATGTTGATTTGTTTCTCTGATGTGGCAACCTCTTCTGCACTGTTGTGAAAGCTACACCGACCTAACAAAGTGTGAGGGCCCTGTGGTAATAATCTTCCTACCTTCCACCATCCTTCCATCAGGGGAGGAAGTTGGGATGGTTTCTTTCCTTTAAATGTTCTCTTGCTTCCTAAATTAGTTATATTCAGAGAGGCTGCAAAGGCCCCATGATGCCAGGTTCTGCACATAGTCCATATGCCTTCCCCACAAAGCTTTGTAGTCAAAATCACAAGATAGACAAAGGACAACTTACTCATTTAGCAACAATTTCTAAATGAGCGACACAAGGTGTCTGTGGCAGAGCCTGGATGTGCACAATGTCCTCCAAGATCCCAGACGGCATCTGTGACAAGACCAACACTGAGCACCCCTGTGTCCTTCAAGCCAGTCACTACACTTCTGGGTCCAAACGAGCACCTCATAGGACACACAGCCTGCCACAGACAAAACCAATACATCTAATTAAGACCACAACTGATTAAGAGTCTTCAGAAGCAGACTAAACCAAGGGCCTACCTCACTCAGTGTCTTCCTGTTTAAGGAGAACAGCCTAAGAAAGATAAACTATGGAGTGATTTTTCCCCTGGTATAATCTCCCAGGTTATAGAAATCTGCACTTTATAAATTTCAGGACTTGGAAGCTGCATCTACTCAAAAATGTTTTAATGGCACTGTTAGATCTAGAACATTCCTCATGACTCTAACTCTTTTGAACCTGTTTATACTCCCAGTGTCCACAACATCCTGTGACAATGAGTTTCATAGTTTACATGGCTCCATTTAATTCATTTAACTGCAGGAAGAATTGCTTTTTTTTGCTTGCCTGCTTGCCAAAAATTTCATTTGGTGCCTCCTAGACCTCTTTTTATGAGGAACAGTAAATAACCATTCACAGTTCATCTCTTCCAGACCATTTGTGACTTTATAAACGTCTATATTAAAAAATGTTTAAAAATACATTCCCTGAGTTTTTAGCAATGTCTTCACATAAAGATACAACCTATTTTGTATTACTTGGGTCAAAGTCTGCCATGGCTATTGTCCAGCCACATATTTTAGCAACAGATGTAAAAATGTCTAGCTAAGACTCTTGCATTGCCTTTGCCTGGCAATATTGCTTCCTCCTTAGGGTTTAGTAGGAAGAATAGAATAGTATGAATACTTCCCTCTTTGGACTGTCACAGAAACTCAGGGTGCCCTTGACCTTAGCTGGATGAAAATCAGGTGGGGGGCAGGGGGAAGTGGAGGAGGGAAGCCGGCAGGGGAGGTGAAGCTGCTGGATACTGGCAGTGTAGGATGGGTAAGCACTGCATGCCCCGTGAGCTAGAAAATCTCACTTGCCAGTGGGCACAAGTCTCAGAAGGGCAATTTAACTTCCAGCACCCTTGTGTGTGTGTGGGAATTTGTCCTGTGGTTTGAGGTTTGCTTCCAGCTAGGAATAGACATGGGGTGTAATTATACATTAAATGTAAGCTGAAGTGGAAACAGGGTGTAGCTGCTTATTTCTAATACATTTTGGGAACGAGGCTGTGCAGTGTGAAAGGTCATACGCAGGATTTCCTTTAGAAAAGATGTGTGTTGTGACCTCAGAGGAAACAGAGGCAGCCCAGCATGTCTGTGCTTCCTTGTTTGTTCATTTCTTTGAGGCATTTGGTAGACTTTTAGCCTCCCTCTGGTAGCCCATACAGCCAGAAAACAAACAAACAAACAAACAAACAAACAAAAACCAACCAACCAACCAAACAAAAAAACAAACAAAAAAACACAAACACATCACTGACAAGACAAATCTATTGACCCCCTGTAGAAATAGCCCTTCTTATATTCTGGGAGTGGAATGACTTTGAGAAGGCTTTTTGTTGTACTTCATAAAAAGCAGGAGGGGAGGGATGCTGGGGAGGCTTTAATCTGTTATACATGGGTTTGGCACAAGGCCACCTGTGGTCTGTCTGAAATGCTTCTGAGACCCACCTCGGTGGGGATGGCCAATGCACAGTGGGGCCATGGGCTCCTCGGAGAGTATCTGGGCTACGCCCTGCCAGCCCCACATAGTGCTCTCCTGTAGGGGTTAAAAGATAATTGGTCCATGCCTGGAATAGTAGGTAAAGAGAGTGAAAAATTATTATAAAGCTAGCTGGTGGGAATGTAGCCTTGAAGATGGTGGGAGGAGGGCAGGCCAGGAAACTGCTGGTTGCAAAGGAAAGCACGAACTAGTAAACATCTGCTCATGCAGGAGCCCATGTTGCCACCAGGACGGGGAGGAGAAGGCTCGGAGCACATCTCGGTTTGCAGGGGACGCCCTGAAGGGGCTGCGCCTACCACTCCTCCGCCTGAGCAGCGTGCTACGTCTCCTTCTCCTGCCCAGCGGCACTCCCCTCCTCTTGGGGTCGGTGTGTATGTAACCGCTAGATTCAGGGCTGCACTTTTGCATTGCTGACTTTTTATCACATGCTTAGCAGTTCGTAGGACTTAATATGTAGTGAAGACACTTTGTAGTGGTGTTTCCCTCCTCCTTGCACCATGGGAACCCTTATGAATGTGGGACATCCCCACAGCCCAGCCCTGGCTAACGGGGGGCAGAAGGGTGAAAGGTGCCAGTCTGGGGAGCTGGGAGCATGCCGTACTCCTCACAAGAGCCCAAATCCTTTGTTGTTGACTGTTTGCTATCCCAGCTCACAGAGGTCATGAGTGAAGGAAGGTCTCACCACAGGTCCTGACACATCCCAATTCCCAGAGCTACAGAGGAGACACAGCCCTCTTGGTCGCTCTGGAGTGGCTGAAACTAGATCCCAGAGAGCTAAATGGGCTGACCAGGACTACAGCCAGAGACTGGCAGAAGTCAGCCACTTACAAAATAAACGTATTTGAGCATGTGGTGATCAATGGTGCCAAGTCCAG
>NW_008616561.1:0-8047 GCF_000691845.1 Merops nubicus
TACTTTATAACTTTCAGGTTATAGAGTGTTTCCATACGTCACACAGCTGCAGATTAAGTGTATTACACAAAAAAATAAACAAGTGATATCCTCATCATCGCTTAATCACAAATACAAAAGCTTAATAAATCTCACCACTAAGATCACACCTGTACATTGCTTACTGAGACAGTGGCAACTGTACTTCAGTAAAATAGTGAAACATTTCACACTGTAGGATAGGATTTCATATGAAATGAAAGTTCTTTTTTCAGTACAACAGCAAAATAATATACTAAAGCAAATCCTTCAGAACATCAATACCAAACAAACAAAAAAAAAACAGAACAGCAAAATACCTTCGCCTGGTCTGTGACAGACTGAGGGTGTTCTTGTGATGCAAATAATAATCAGTGGGAAGTTCCCAGAGATGAGGTTTTCCTTCTGTAGGCTTGAATACTCCCAGAAAGAGATTGATAGAATCTTGCCTGTCTGCATCTGTCAGACAAGAGGGACATTTAACACCAGTAAAATTGCAGAGCTCCAACCCATTCAGACATTTGCTTGTTTGTTATGTTTGCTCCTCACAGGCAGTGTGTGTCCTATGACCTCTACAGGGACCTCTGGGCTTCAACCACCGTAATGAAACTTCATTTAGATCTGACCTTCTGCCACACTGCAGTGAACGTGGGGCTGGTACCAGCACTGCCTCTTTCCTTGGCTCCTCTCACAGGAGCAGGGGCAGAAGCCCTGCTTGGAGGCTTTGCAGAAATAAGACTTCATCCTGCAGCTCCATCTCCTTCTTCTGCATATCTGTGTATGTGTGAAGCATGTGCATGTATTTATGCATGTTTCAGAGAATCTGATATATCATGAGGAATTTACTGCAGTCTCAAACAGAAGAAAAATTGAATGACATTAAAAGTATCCCCAAGATGCTCATTTTCCACAACATACAAATCACAAATTCTTTGGGTTTTTCTAGCCAAAACAAATCCAGTAAAATTATTAAACTTCACACTTTTTAATAACTTGGACTCCTTTCCTGTTGCTTTAAATAATCAATTCATCCTCCTATAGTCTAAGCTTCAACAAACTAAATGAGGCAAGTGCAAAACTCTAGTAGTTGCATACCACTGTAGATGAAGCATGACAAGAAACATTGTTCACTTACGTCTTTAAAATCTCTCTTGCTACCTAGCTGCACATAGGATGAGTTACAACACATAGGAAGAAAAGGAGGGCTGGGGAGAGTGAACTGTGATAAAAGACGGCTTTGCAAGCAGAGTCATATGGGCAGATGAAGGCTTACAAGCAAAGAAGATTCAGATTTGGAGGAATACATGGAAAATTGAGCTCTCCTTGTGCCCTGAGGAATTAAGATGTGGAAAACTCTTGTCTCAACTCATGGTGCTTCAGTAATCATCAGTTCCATAGCGAGTATTACTCCTTTTAGTTCTCGCCACATGTCAAAGAGTATTATGAGAGTTGAGCATCCCTTCAGCAACACACTGCATCAAAAAGACCAACTGAAGTTTCAGCATACCAGAAAGCAGGTAAAAAAATAGGCAGAATCCACTAAGTGGTGATATGACAGCAAGGAAAAAGTTGGTTCCTCACCACCACCAAAACTTCAGTTTCATTCTCCTTAGAATTCAAACACCTCTTCCCTCTGTGCAATAGATAATTTTTCACAGGGAATTAGGACACACAAGCTGCTGACATATGCAGTGCAATGTAGAAATCTGGTGACAACAGGATTATAGGAAAGTATGGTATTTTACAGAAGTGTGCGTATGTGGAGGTCAGTATTTGGAAGTGGGATCTTCTGTGTAAACACTTACATGGTGTAACAGGGCAAGGTAGCAGGAAAGGGGAAAGAAAGTGGAAACTTCTCAGTGTTGCTTGGCTCCACTTACAGGGCTTTTCACATGGAATCTGGCTTTTTTTTCCCCCTCCTTTTCTATCTACTCATACTCCCTCCAGACACTTCTACTGTCCCTGCAGACCACTCCACCAACAAGATATTTATTTTATCTTCTTTATTGCTCTTCATCATCTCAATCTTCTTAAGCAAATCAACTTATAAACATTACCTCTTCTACATAGTGATACTCAAAAGCATATCTAGGTTCTTATAGCTTGCAGGCCATGCTGTTTCTGCAAAATAGTGTCATAGCTTAACCAAGACATAAGCAGAGAATGAAGGAGGCCAGGAACAGTGCAAGAAAGCTATGCAACACTCAGTGAAAGGTCTGAAAGAAGAAAGGCCCTCCTTTTCTTCCTATGTGTTGTAACTCATCCTATCTGCAGCTAGGTAGCAAGAGAGGTTTGAAAGACATAAGTGGACAAAAAAAAAATCATCTTGTTGAGGACACTGAGAATTAGAAAGAAAGGAAAAGTCACAAGCAATAACATGCGTTCTTTCTTCCTGATAAGTTATTTAGTTAGTGGTTTAAATAAAGTGCTGAACAAAACCCAAGGAAGCTCTCTACTTTAAGCATAGAAACTGGAGGAGCCCTAAAGACAAAATTAATGAACATGAGCAAATAGGTTAAAACTGGCGGTAATTTCTGAAAGCCAAAGGCAGAGATGAGCCTCCTTAGTTCATTTACCATTGTTTCACCTGCCAGGAACAGGAGGTATACTGAAATCTTCAACTAAATAACTGTAAAACCATTAAACAAGATAATACAGTTAACAAAATATGTCACTACTTGTATTACAGATGCTAAAATGAAATAAAATAAAATCAAATTAAATTGATGCTCTGTGAAAAATAGCTTGAAATTAAACTCATACGAACTGAATTAACCAATCTGTTGTCCGAAATTATTTTTTTACCTTTCTTTACCTTTCTTCCGTGGCAAAAAAAATTGCTGCTGTTAAATGTTAAATTGCAAAAGGACTCAAACTCTCTTTTGCATTTATTGTTTCAGTTGTGCTGTTGTGTTTTAAATTTAACAGAAATACAGGGCATTTAGCAGAAAATACCTTTGTCTTCCCAAGTCATAAATTAAAAGTAGGTAAGAAACCACAATACTACAGATTTGTGTACATAAGCTTCAAGTAGGCAAAAACGTGTGACTGGGGAAGCAGATAGTTAACTTCAAAGGTGGCATTCCTCCTCCTGTCTTACTTGAAGGGCTGAACAATTTTATGACTTAGTTTTGAACAAAAATAATGAAAGCTCTTGTCTGTCTTTGAAACACTGTCCAAAGAAAACAGGATATTGAACTTTACAGATCAATTTTCTTTAGACAGAAAAATCTCTTTTCTCAAAAATAAATAAATAAGGACATGTCAATGCACTGTGGAGCACAGACAAAAGAGCAAATAGGTTTTCTCCCTTCACTGTTAACACTGAATGTTATCTACAAGCAAATAAAGTGCACTGATTTTTCAAAAGATACTGCTACATACGTACGTGTATACTAGCACGCTTCTAAGACCATTTGAAAAAACAAGAACTGAAGGGGCCATTTAACTGAATTAGCCTAAAATAATCTGCTGCTCTCAACCTGAGTTTGCAACTGCACTACATGATAAATTACTAAATCATGAGATATTCAACACAATTGGGACTATAATGTCCCATGACTAAAAGGTTATAGTAATTAACTTTACTTTAATACAACAGTACAAGGCAGTTTACTATGACCAGTCCTGTTTGTGGATAAACAGATTATTCTGGATTCCAGAAGCTTATTATGTGTGTTGCAACTCTAGCACTGAAGTTTGCAATGTCACATTACTTTCTAAAAGGCTTAAAAACAAGAATAATATTATTTGTAATACAATTTTGCCACTTCTCTGACAACCACAAATGAAAGAAAAATATTATAATTGAACTAATTTGAATGCCTGCCAGAGAGGGTAGTGAAGGAACACCTAATTCTTAGCTGGATAGATACTCTTTTGTCTGGTACAATTCACTTGCATATATCCAGGGTACTTTAAACAGCTGACTTCCCAAACTACACTGAACCCTCTACTTTTTTTCAAATGCTAGAACTAAAAAAATATGCATTTAAAAAAAAAGTCAGAATTTTTGCCTAAACCTGTAAGGTTTTTTCAAGTTACCATAAAATTAATTGTCCCATATTTTTAGGAGGAAACCTTGCTTTTCTTTGAAGCTTCAGTCACTAACTTGATGTTGAGAACGTTTTTTTAATTCTTCACTCTTCTATTATATAGGCAACATACTACAAATCTATAGGTACAGAAAATCTATAGAAAAGCTAACTCACATATCATGAATTAGGGTGAAATTGCATTTAAAGTTATCTTTCTTACAAGCTTAAGTCTTATCTGTTGGTTTCCTATCTTCAGGCAAGCCACTTAACCAATACATGCTTTACTTTTTCTCATCTGTACAACTTAATTAGTAGTGATTATCCTAAAAGCTTTGAGGTCAGCAGAAGAAATCATTTTCTTAGAAGTGTAAATTATTTTTAGAATCATGTATTATTTGTGATAGACAAACAGGACAAGTGTGACTAAGTGATTTATTGAGGGGACATTGTTAGGAGCCTCTTGTAATCTTGTTCTGAATGTGATATACTGTATGATCTCAAGCGAATCACTAGATTTTTCAATTTTTCTGAATCTGTTTACTACTGGTACACAAAATTCATAAGCATTAAAAAAAAGTTTTTCAGATCAGAAAGACAATGAAATGCTGGCTCATGAACTGGCTAGCCTTCAGATTTTTATCTACATTTTAAAGAATATCTGATGTACAGTAACAACAAGTGCTGTATAGCAAATTAGAATCTTTTTTTAAAAATTATTCCTTCATCTCTGCTTTCAGAGAAAACATCCAAGAATAAAATTATCTCTCTCAATGTTTCACATTAACAGGCATGCAAGTGCCACCTGAACAGGCAGTACTGGACAATGAACCTTTAAATTTCACCAAAATTAATCTTTTAAAATTTCACACTAAAAATGCTGTAAATATAATGTTGCATGCTATATTTCAATGCTATCTTCAAAGACAACGAATGCATAAAGCACCAAAAATACCTGGCTCAATTGGAATCAAATACCAAAACCATAAGTAAATTGGGGAAAATACGCAACACCTTTATGAAAGTTTCATTTTTCATATTGACCTCAGTAAAGACTAACATCTGTTTGTGTACTCAGCTACAAGTTCATTCAGGTGACAAGATGGACTTAGTTCATTCTGTATTCTTTCTGTAACATTTTTCAGAACTAATTCTCTTATTACTAAAATGTGCATATTTTTACTATGCTTGCAAGCAGAGCACAACCTCAAATGTGGATCTAGAACTTTGCTCAAGCTTAGACCCAACCATTGAAGTGGCTAGCATAAAAGTGAACAGCTTCAGAGATTTATTGGATCTCTACACTTGTACACGTACAGGTGATACTGCAAGTGTGCTTAATTTTGCTCCTAAGAACTGATGAAGCCATACCTTATTGCCACTGCAAGCAATAAGAGACCATATCAGTGAAATAAACAAGCTCTCTAGTTCTCATTTCATTTGGGCAAATGATGCAAATTACAGTAATTTCATTCAGGAGTACTTTAAAAGCTGTACTGTCATATTTTGTTATATATGCAGAATTGTCACTACAAAAGCAATAACGAGCCAAAGAAATCAGAGATAACTGAAATATTTCTAGCCAGTGTACAACTCACTGTTTCAAAGTTCACACAGTCTCTAAATAATTGCAGTGTACTTGAAAAAAAAATAAAATAAACCAAACTGGCTTTCCTTGGGAAAGCACAAAATTCTCTGACTATGCAGCTTTTGTGAATGAGTAATATAGGACTTACACTACTTAGAACACAGCAGCATTCAATGTTTGTCATCCTGAATATTTAGACAGTCCTTTGACTATTCTTTTAGACCTTCCTCATGACTTATAAAAACACTATGAATTTTTTTCCCAGTTATTTTCCACATGGTATGGCTTAGCATTTTTCAAGAGGTTTTCTCTTAGCAATGTTATCCAGAGAGAAGTAAAACAGTATCAGTGGCTGATACAAGCTAGTAAAGGAGTAAGCTAATATTTTACAACTTAACTCAAAAAATAGCTAATTTACTTGATGGACCTTGCTTTTTTAAATGTTATGTTACTTTTTTTTTGCCACAGATTCAACTGTTAGTAGCTTCTATTCATGCAAAACAATGATATACATAAAAGTTTGCTTTTTCTTTGGAGTCCTCAGAAGTATCACAAGAAATACTCCACTTGAAGCCTTCTGCTTGTGCTTAGATTTAGATTTACAAGTTTCCTTATATTTGTTGAAGTCACTAATTCCATTTTAACAGCTCTATAAATGCTACCTACTTACCTGTTGATCTATAAATGTCACTGGCAGTTTCAGTGCTGTTTGTGTACATTTTCTAAACACTTCTTACATCATTTCACCTTACTTTATCAAGTAAGGCTGCATGCTGCACCATGCATTTGCATAGGATATAAATACTTCATCAGATCAGAATACCCATTTGATATCCATCAGATTTCACCAAATGATTTTGAAATTATAACTCTGTCATAAGATTGCAGTATGGATTTTTAAAACATCACAAGTTTTTAAATAATGCTTTTTAAATAATGGCTTAAGAGAATGCACTTTAAATTTACCTGAGAAAGCATTACTATAATATCTTGAGAGTGTTTGCATAATATCTTTGGAATGCTGAGTCCATGGAGCTATTTTTCTATAGGTTTTTACTCTGTGGACAAGCTGAGAACCTCCATATTGCAGAGAAAGTGTGTCTCCATGATCTTCATACAATTCTTCAAATAATCTGAAGAAAAAGCAAAATGTGTCAACTAGCCAACTGCAGAAAAGACATTTTGAAGATAAAAAATAATAGAGTACTGTAATAATAAAGTCTTTCTGTTTAACAAGCAATACGTATTCTTCTCCTAAGTACTTCTGGCCAGTTTACAAAAATAAGAATTTCATTAAAACTTCCCAGGTAGGACAGCAATTACACTGAAGGGACCACTAAGAAATGTAGCTTGCAGAAATGGTCCTGTGCAACAGTCATTCAGATTAATCTTGCTAAACACAAAATCAGATTGTTCAAGATGCATGGTTTCTTTAGCTTTCAGGACGGCCAACCAAAATAAAATGTTTATTTCAGAAATCTAGTTCAACAGAAATTCTGGATTATTGCCAGCCAGTGAGACCATATGAGAAGAATCAGAATTATAAGGAGGATAGTGAAAGAATGTAATGAAAAAAAGTTAGGCTTTTTCATGTAAATTAGATAAATTTAGGATGACAGATCACTACAGATCACCCTCTTTGGTCAATTAGAAGAGTGTAAATGAAGAGGCAGAGAACACAGGAAGCAGATACTTGATATGAGACAATGCATGGAACAAGAATGCAGGAGGTCAAAGTCAAAGTCTGAACAACAGAGACAGTATAGCACATGCCTGTCTTCAGAATTTGTTGCGTTATGGAGCACGATATTTTAAACTATTCTGAATACAGTAATTCAGCAACAAGTCTTAGCAGATGACAAAATCCATTTCAGACAGCATACACTTAGAGCAATGGAGAAGAAAAAAATAAATGAAATGTGGCCAGATAAAAGTAACCTTTTATGCTAGGCTAACAGCTACATTTCAGAGAGATAATGAGAAATCAGGTATTGGGGAAAAATCAGAGACAAAGCAACTACTACAATCATAAAAGATGATGGTAAGAGACGGAAATTTGGGTGGTTGGGGCATAGAGAGGAAACAGGATGGAGAGAAGCTAGACAGGAAACATCGGACTACTGCAGCAGGGATGAACAGAGAATTTGACCTCCTAAAATAGGAGTGGGAAGTGGGGAAGTAGGGAAGCCTAAGGAAAGATAGTAAAATACAGCCTGAAGTGCTGAAGTAAGTGGTAGCTGCAGAGGATACCACAGAGACTGTATATGAGATACCAGTCCACCTCTTAATCTCTTTAAGTTAGAACCCAAGAGTCCTGGCTGCTGAGTCCCCAGGAGGCTGCACAGCAACTGGTATTTGCAGCAGCAGTGGTTTGATCCCTGAGGTAGAATCATAGAATCCTTTAGGT
>NW_008616562.1:0-1080 GCF_000691845.1 Merops nubicus
ATAAAAAAAACAGTCTCATCTGTTACACTTATGTTTAACCCACATCTGTAAAGAAGGAAATTTTATAAAGTCAGGTTGCCTATTTGTTTAATACTTGCTGCTCTTGGTTAATTTCAGCCAAATTTGCCATGGAGATCCTCAAAAGCAACCAGCTACTATGAAGTTTGTGAAAACAGGAATTTATATGTTAGAAAGGCACAAATTAGTGCTTCTACAGAAAAAAAAAAAAAAATCTGAAGCATAAACTCAGCTGTATTATTCAACACTAGGGAACCCCTAGCAGAAAAATATCCCAGAGTCCAACTATAGTAAAAAGTTTGTTCAGAGCTTATGCTTTTTCAGAAGTGGGCTTAGCGCAATTATGGGACATGAAGGTGGAGAAAAACACTCTACATAATTTGCTAGCGACAATCCCCCCCCAATTTATTTTTCCTTAAAAATTATTATTAATTAATAATTTTAAGTCTTGTGCATCATTTATTCTAAGTTAATATGGTCAGCTTTCACCTTTGCTGCTGATTGTTATGGCTTGGCACATAATCTTAAATGAGTAGCTGAAACGATTCAAATTAATATAACTGAAAAGCTCTGCAGTGTGAAATATCCAGTGTAATGAACACGTGGCAATAAGCGATCTGTTAATCTGAATACAGCTGAAAACAGTTTCAGTGTCACACTGCAGTGCCTTATGCTCAGTTAGGAACAGGTAGCTTTTTAGTAGGAAGAGACATCTAGCAGTACAGTTTAATTTCAGATATCTTACAGAAGACACAGGTGGATGAAAGTCTTAATTTGTTGTGAAAAATCATTTTGACACTAATGAGATCATAACCTCTGTCTGTAAGCAAAAGGGTTTCCTTTCCTGATCTGCAAAGGACACTAAATTAAGACCACGTGGAATACTGAATTTGATTTATTAGTGTTCCAATATAGATACATTAAATTCTCTTTGTTGTCAGTAGTGATGGAAATAGCTCCACAGCTAGTTCTACAGTTTGGTTTTTCTTGGTCTTTTTTTTTTTTTTTCCCCCCCTTTTTTTTTTTTTTTTGCTTGTTTTTTTTTGTTTTTTTTGGTGGTTT
>NW_008616562.1:1106-6074 GCF_000691845.1 Merops nubicus
TTCCCTCCATCAATTCCATACCTATGTAATCTATTCTGACATATCAAACCTATTCAAGCATAGTTCTGACAATATTAACTGACTTAATCTCATAACTAGTTTTCCTGTAACGGCACAAAGTGCTTCAAAGTTTACAGTATTTAGACATGGAATAAGGTAGTAATGCCTTTTATTATAGTGCTTTATATTTAGGGGTTTTCCTTTCCACCTTAATTGCCACTTGGAAAGTTTCAGTTGCAGAGTGAATACTATTGCTAAGAATGCACAGGTAATTTGCACTGAGTGAATGGTTCTATTTCAAGAAGTCATATTTATGAAAACTGGTGATGGTGCAAATAAACATAGTTCTCCCTGCGAAAGCTTACAAATTCAAATGAAAAAATTGCACACTGCTCTTTCTAATGTTCTTTCTTACTACAGCACACTAGTTATTTCCACTGTCTGGGTTATTTGGGATACAGTTTTTCCAGCTATCTGATATCCCAGTTTGATATACCTAGATTGTTGAAGAACTTTATTCCTAAAGGTGGATATCCAGGAATATGCAAACTTTGTGATTTTACTATTTTTCTTTTCATTTTTAAAAAGCTGATAAGCTAGCAGGCCATTTTTACTGGAAAGCTGAGTACTCACAAATTCACTGCCTGCAGATGGAACTCTTTCCTAATGTTCAAAATCTTAAGTCGTAGTTCTACGAGTCCATCTCTTCCTTAACTTTTACTGCTTACTTAGCACGCAATTAATTGGTATCTCCAACCTTAGCCCCTAGACTAATTCTAAAAAGTAAGAAATACAAACCTTATTTTTTTGTGTTTCCTTTGATACATCTTCTTGTTTATCTAAAGGTACTTCCATGAATACAGAAGGGAAAAAAAAAATCAAAATCAAGCAACACTTTCAGAACCTACTAAGTATCCAATGACATCATTTGAAATATTAGCTTGTTGGTATTGCCTCTGCCAACCTTAGGACTTGATGCTTTTTGCTCTTTCCTGGCAGCTCTTTGGCACTATTTTAAGGTAAGTTACTCATTGTCATAAGCATAACCGGCAAGCTGTAGCAAAGTGCACCATATTAAGCAGAATTTTTTTTAGTCTGGGTTTCTAATGCAAATCTAATGGGCAAGCAGTTCACTGCATCCTTAGCTCCTGGCATATGGCATGCAGGCGAACAAGTCAGCCCATCAGATTAACCATGTAATAGACCCAGAAGCAGCTTTAGAATTGTAAAACAAAATTGCTTATGGAGTCTGCCAAAGTACCAGATGCTGCTGTTGGAATAAATATTTTCCAGTGCTTAGCATCTGGGCTCTGAGGTTGCCAGCAAAGCCTGAAAAAAGTTGCTAACCACTACCTGGCATTTCTGTTTGCCTAAGTTCCTTTCAACATAAGATGGTTATTATTTTCATTATTGCTTCCACTGAAGTTACTGTTCTTTCTCAATATTTGAAAGTGCTTTCTATTAGTTGTATATCATAGTAAAATAGATTTACATTGAAGTTCTTCAGAAAAAAAATTCTTATTTAATCTAGCATTTTGTCTCAGATAATGATCAGAAATGTGACCAGTAGAGTGCAAAAGTCATTTAAGATATAATTACAGGAGTGAAGAAAGTTTCTGACATAGGTGTTGAGAAACATTATTAGGTACCAGCAGAACAAAGTAGCTCAAAGATGAAAAGACAAAAGTTAGCACAATACTGTCAAGTGTATATGTAGATTGACTTTATTTTTGGGACAGCATTTTTGCCTATACCACGGGAATTCTGTTCCATACAGATGTCATAGGCATATCTGTAACGTTGCAAGCATTAGAACTTTATCTTTCATAGATTTCTGCAATGTCTAATTTTTTAACAAGAAGTGTAAATAGAGCAGCAATTTTTTATCTATTAAAGTACTAAATTTTATAAGAAAATACTAGAGTTTTGGGCCTTAATGAAAGTTTGTGACAATGCATTTTGTTAAGTTCATTACGTGTTCGGTGAAATATAGAAAGTATTTGACTGATAGAAGTGAGCCAGTAGCCAACTTTATGCTAGGATGGAGCCTCAATCTTTGCATATGTTTTTTTTTTTAATTATAGAAACAAATAGATTTTGCTTTTATAACTACTGTGACAAATTCTGTTCTCAGATGCAAGCTGAACTACAAAAACCCCACAGAAGTGTGTTCTCATTGCTAATTGTTAATAATGATGTTGATATGGTTAACAGCAGTGTGTTAAAAATAAAATGTCCAAATGAAATCCACTATATTTGTAAAACAAATTTGGAATAACCTGTTTTGACATTTTGCATTCAGAATATCTTCATTGACTTCACTGAACAAAGAATAGAGGCTACTTATTAGCTTTATATTATGCCTTTAAAACCATGAGACATTAAGAGATATCATGATTAATTGCTATCGAGAAATCCAGCACCCTTATTCATCAAAATTCCAGTATAATACTGCAACACTGTAAGGTATTATGGCAGATGCCATCCAGCTGCTTTGCAGCTACATGATCAAATGTATCATTTTTGATTGATGGCTCTAACACTGAGGCATTCAAAACAGAGCAACACCTCATATGCTTTTGAGAGACCATTAATATAAACTTACAATGTGAGAAATTATTGCATGGAAGAGTTGCAAATCTGCAGTGAAGGCTCCTTCAGCTGTTAGGATGCCCTCATTGAAAGAACGGAGACACACAGTTTTGGGATGTACAAGAGGTACAAGATTTAGGTAACATTTCTATATGAGGATACTTTTAGGAAAACAGCTTCTTTTTCGTTCTTTTACAACACAGAAGATTAGATTCCACAATATGTAAAATGGAGTTCTTTCACAAAAACATCTTTTTACTGTTCTATATAGATATGTTGGGCTTTTCTTCAGGATAGCACTCAGGGCAGCTGGTCGTAAGTCAGTTCATCTTATCAGCTAATGAGAAGTCTTTCAGAGGAATTAATAAAGATGAACAAGGAGCAGGCACCACAGTCATTCCCGATCAATATAGAAGGACATTGGAAGGACTCATAAAAAAAAAATACTTTAAGTATGGACAAGAGGTGAGCTAATCTGTGAGGTACTTTTCTATAGTCACCAGGTGACCTGACAGTGTTTTAAATACCCATACTTTGAAACACATAGGCAGGTTTTGGATACAGTAAGACAGTGCGAGAAGGTTAACAGGTATAATGTGACTTGGACAGAAATGTATCTGAACAGTTAACATTAGTCTGACACACATTTTTCTCTGGAAAAACATTGAGTTGGAAAAACACTGCAGAAGACAGTCTTAATTAATCAACAATACTTGTCATGACTGTTCATTTTCTTCCTTATTTTTGGGCTTTAGAGGAAAGTATAAGCACTATTATGAGCACTTAAGATAATTTTGTTTGAAGGTAGAATCATGAGGATGGGTATTAATTTACCTGAAACAAGAAATTCAGGAATAGAAAAGAAACAGTTGTGATAAAACAGAATAAGGATGGGAAAAAAAAAAAATGTATATTTAGCAAGAAAGAAAATAACTCAGAAAATTCTGTCAAGTACTGTAAAACAGAGTGGAAAACTAGAGATATGTTGATGCTGTTACTGCAAAAATAGACTATAATTCAAAGCCTTTGGTAGCTGATGTACAAAGTCTCCACTGATTTTAACAAGTTTTCAGTTAAGGAAATAGATGTTGTTGAAGGAGCAGTAGGGATCAGAGCAACAGTGACAGCAAATGCATCAGCAGTAGTGACAGCTGTTAGCACATACTCTCGTGATTGAAGAGAGTCAGGGGCAGAAAGTAATTCCCCTACCTTTCTTATGAACATAAAGTTACTTCTCCCTACCACATTAAGAATCTGCTGGGAGATGCCATCTCTTCCTTCAATTAGTTGGAAGCAAACAAAACTTTACTATGAGAACACCAAATATTACCCAATAAATTCAACAGAATTGATGGTTCTTGATTACATGGGTACATTACAGAGAAATAAAACTGAGAACGACTTTCAGGGATCCTCTATTCTGCAGCTCTTTGCTAACATGAGTGAAACTGTTTTCACTATAAAGAGCAAGTGGGTTTATCTGATTTGTGGAAATCAGGAGCAACAGGAGCCAGGAGCAACAAAAGAGAACTGTGCCTAAAGAAGAAGTATAATCAGAAACAACAGAAAGTACCAAGTAGCTATATTTGGTATGAATCATGTTATGTTGCTAATTGTCTTTAATATTTTTAACTTGAGTGTTATTTGGAGACTTCCCATCTCTTTTGGAGATTATATTGATAACAATATATCAGGCAGCAATATTTTAATCTTAATATTAAGCTTCAAGACTTTTTAACTTGAGTGTTATTTGAAGGCCTCCTGTGTCTTTTGGACTGCTGACTATGTATCAGACAACAATATTTTAAGATTCTTTACACATATAGGTTGTAAAAAGGTAGAATATAGCTATTATTCTTTATCGTCTTCCCTTGGTTCTGGCTTTGAAAATTACACAAGCAAATTTAGCATGAGATTAAATTAAGAAGAAACAAAACTGTAAACTTGGCATAGAGGAATAATCACTTCAGATTGCCCTTGCTTCAGCAAGCATAGAGTTAACTTTCTTCAGAGTAGCTGGTACAGTGGTGTGTTATGGATTTAAAGTAAGAATAATGCTGACAATAAATGGATGTTTTAGTTGTTGCTAAGTAGTGCCTATACTAAGTCAAGGATTTTTCCATTTCCCATGGTCTCAATGTGCTCAAGAAGCTGGGAGGGAGCTTGGCCAGCACAGCTGACACAAAATAGCCAAAGGGGTATTCCACACCATGGAACTTCATGCTCAGTATAAAAATGGTAGGGAGCTGGCTAGAAGGAGCAGATCACTATTTGGGCATCAGTCAGGAGGTGTTGAGCAATTGCATATTCATCACTTGTCTTTTCTTGTATTTTATTTCTTTCTCTTTCTGTTATATTCCTTTTCATTATTATTAT
>NW_008616563.1:0-1253 GCF_000691845.1 Merops nubicus
ACTCGACAGCAAGAAGTAACGCCTCAGGGAGTCCCTCCCCGGAGAGCTCCCCCGAGCTCCCACACTGCACACACACACCACATTTTTCCAGAGCAGGTGGCACTTCTGATCCTTGTTCCTATTTACCTCAGTGGCCAAACTCACTAACTCCAGCGAGAGGCAGATTATCCCCTGGGGTACATTCCCAGTGAAGAGCACACCAGCATGAACCTCATAGAGCACACACCTCTGTGGACATGCTGCCAGCACCAGCTCAGTGCTGCCAAGGGCTTATCAAACCCTCCTTGGCAAACAGACCCCACGAGGGCCAGGGTAGAGCCCGGGGGGGGATGTGTGGGGATTTAAAACCTGCAGCAGCATTTTCAATTACTTTTGCCTTTTCACACAATCTTTAATTAGGTCTGCAAATACTGGGTCACATTTTTCTGCCCATTGCATTGGCAGCTCCAACAGATACTCGTGTTGCTGATTTTTCCTCTGCATTCAGGACTTTCTGTGAGAAATGATGCTGGTTTTACCACCAAACATCACTGGCTCCCTGGGAACAGCTGGGGGGGAATGCAGCCAAACCTGTCCAAGCTCCCACTTATTTCCATCCACTTTCCAAGCCCAGTGACACAGTTTAACAAGCCCAGTGGTGGCCCAGGAGGGCAATGAGGTGACTGATCTCTCAGAAAGGGCCCTGGCTACACATGGCTGGGGGGTTTAGTAAGGCCATGGGGCCCATTCCTGTAAATCAGATATGGGGGGGAGGAATTGTGTGATGAGGACTGAGGCTGTGCTGAAGGACTGAGAAATGAGAGAGAAGCAGCAGGAAGGGAACTGTTCCCTTCGGAGATGGGACACTGGGGCACATGCTGAGCAGAAGGCTCAAGTGAGAGGCAGAACAGAAGCCCCTGTGTAAGTCAAGAGCCTGCAGTGTATGAGGAATCCTCTTCCCTGCTCACCTTGGCTTTGTTGTCCATGGTAACAGCCAGCTGCATCCTCTTCCCCATCCTGAACGTGAACATATGATCTGCTTCCTCCTCCTCCTCCTCTTCCTCGCTGCCAATGCCGAACCCAGTGCTCGTAGGATAGGGGCTCCCCCATTTCTCGCTCACCACCCTTTTGTCCTGGAAAACGAAGCACTCCCGTCAGGAATCGCAGGCCCTGGGCTCACGGAGGGATTCCCTTCCCCAGTCAGCCCTGCGGCCGCGGGGCCCAGGAAGGGGCGGGCTCTGCCCCCTGCCCCGGGGGAGCCGCCTGCGCCCGGC
>NW_008616564.1:0-401 GCF_000691845.1 Merops nubicus
GTTGGCCCCACGCGGGTCCTTCAGGATGAGACCCCTCGTGGGTCTCCCCTCTCCAAACCCAAGGGGGGGGTCCCTGATCAGGATTAAACCCCCCCACGCCCCTCCCTTCACCGGCTGTGAGGTTTGGGGGCCACCTCATGACATCACCCCCTTGGACGTCACCTTCTCCCTGGTCCAGCATCTCCTGAGGAGGCCCCAGGGCATCCTGGGAGGACGGATCAGCGCCAATCCAGCTCCTTGACCCAGTTTTGGTGTTTACCAGCGGTGTGGAGGGGGGGGAGGATGTTCTCCCCCATCGCTGCCTCCTCCACAGCTCCAACGGGAGCCGAGCTGGATGGGTGCTGAGCACCAGACAGAGGGTGCCGATGAAGGAGTGCTGAGCACCAGGCACAGGGTGCTGC
>NW_008616565.1:0-752 GCF_000691845.1 Merops nubicus
TCATTATTGCTTCACTTTCTGAATCACTAGCACTGCCTGGTTCTGTTCCAGACCCACTGGGTCTTGCTCCAGCGCTTCCACCCCCACCAACCCGTCAGACCGATCAGACCGGTTTCTGTGGCTTCTCTGCATGGTTATGGGAGCTAGAGATAATGCCTTGCCCAGGACTACCCCTTTGTCTCCAGCCCCCCTCCCAGAGAGGGGGGTTCGAGAGGCCGAGCTGGTGCAGCCGCGATCGGAGTGGCAGGCACCGGGACCGGAGCGGTGTGCTTATGGTTCAAAAGCCTCATCCCCAGGCTTGCTGTAGACAGTATCAAAATCACATTCAAACATATCAATATTATCAAGTACCGTACACAACTGTGGCATTCCAGCTCAGGGAGGTAAGGCTTGTCCAAGTAAAATATAGAGGCATTTTGATAATTATCCATTCCGATCATATTCAGAACACACCTTCCAAAACGCACAGACAATAACTTAATCCAAGTCCCCACAGCATCCATGACCATCCAGAGCACGTGGCAAGACACTAGGCGAGCCAGAAAATTATAACAGAACTGCGAGCAAATGAAATACATTGTTATCTGCAGTAAAGGCATTTTATTTTTGTTTTCTTAACTTTTTTTCAAAGTAAAATCTCTTTTGCTTGAGCCCCATGTTGGGTGCCAATTTTGTTCTGATTCTGTGTAAAAAGGGCTTCAGGGCAGGACCCCACGAACAGAATTTTTGTGTGCTCCCCTCAAAGAGAGGCT
>NW_008616566.1:0-14010 GCF_000691845.1 Merops nubicus
GGGGTGCAGGAAGTTCGGGTGTTTTCTTCACCTGTTCCCGCCCGCGTCCTCTGCTTTTTAGGAGACAATCGAGGTGCTCGTTATTTCGTAGTGCCGACGTGTGAGCGAGCTCAAATCTTGCTGCACTAAGAGTGGGTTTTCAGAGGAAGGCCTTTAAGTGGAGAACATCAGGGGTAAAGCAGCGGCCTCTGCGCTTAGGAGCGCCCGTGTTCCCCGAGCCGAGGACCGAGCCCGTTTGCCAGCTGAATTTGTGCTGCAGCTGCTGCCGTTGACGGTGCATCGGTAACAAATACTATGGCCAACAGAGCAGGTTTAGTGGGTTGAGGTATCACTTTCGCTACAAGATTTGGTCGGTGTGGAAACTTTAGGAGGCTTCTTTGTGGGCAGATGTAAGGATGTGAGCCGAAGGTATAAAGATCTGAGCAGAAGTGTAGAGGAGGAGAGTAATGGAGAGATGGTGCCCATTGGCCACAAACCTTAAAATCGGTTGTTCCTGCAAGGTGGGAGCCCTTAGTAACACACATCTGGGGTACGACTGTGGCTGTCGCAGTAGTGGTGCCCTGAACCAGAGGTAGTGTGAGAGGGTCCTCCTGGGTTTGGGGGGCAGTGGCGCTGCCCTTGCCCCTTCCTGACGGGCCTGGCCCGATGGAGGCCAGCACACTGCACAGGGCTCAGCAGCCTCCACAGCCCCACAGCGTTCCTGCGGCCGACCCACAGGGCTGCTGGAGCTGTGTCACTTGGTATTCACTGTGTCCAGCTGCCCGATAAGCTCCTCTCAACCAATCTGGAAGCAAACTGAAGATGGTGAAAGACCTTTGTGTATTTTTTTCATTATAAATGAATGGGACTATCGAGCCATTAAAAAAAAAAAAAAGAGCTTTTTGGCATTAAAAAGTTTGGGGTTTTCCTCCACCATGTGCCACATAAGAGTCGCTGGGTTTTGTTTTTGAAGCAGGTCTCTGGCATGGTTTGGGCTCTGTCACAGCTTACAATGTAGAAATCATTGAAAGACAGCATTTTTTTTTTTTTTCCCCTGTGTCTCTAAAGAGGAACTTTGTTTAGGAGATGGGCTGTGTCTAGCAAGTCAACTCCTGCTCTAGCCCAGCAGATGGTTCAGTGGCTCTCTGAACTCCATTGAGTGGGCTGCTATGGCTTGCCCTGGAGTCGGGTAAATTTTGTAACAGTATCTTGTCTGTTTTTTCAGAGAATTGTTTTTGAACCATTCAAAAATAATTGGCATGACAATATCTTGGGCTGAGTTTCTAGGAATTTTTCCTTAAATGTCTAAAGGAGGAGTCTTATCTCTCTGCTTGCCTCTCCAGTGTTTTCTCCTGATGTGGTGTGGTCTCCTCAGGCGATGCATAGCTGTTGTTTTCTGATGGAAGCTGGGCTCTAGGAACTGGAGTCACTGTGGTTAAGCTGTGGCTCAGATGAGCTGGCTGAGTGGCTTCCTCTTGATGGACCTGAAGTGTCCTCACCTCTAAAATGTGGCTAGTGTTTCTCCCTTACCTCTGTCCTCGAAGGCATTGTGAAAGCTCATTCCTGCAGCGTGCTTGGGTGCTGCCTGATGAAGTGGTGTTCACAGAGAAGGTTGTGCCTTCGATGAGGAGATGAGTTTCTGTAGGACTAACTGGGGACTCGTTAACTCTCCAGGGTGAGGGCAGTGTTTTGACAGTGAGACCTGGTGAAGTGGTTTGTGGATAACCAGCTCTAGGTGGCCCTGCTTGGCAGGGGTTGGACCAGTGATTCTGTGAACTTGGCACTATAGAGAATAAACTGACGTCTCTGGAGAAAGCGAGGATACGTGAGTGGGACACAGTGTGAAGATGGCAAGCTAGATGTGATTTGTCAGCACTGCTAGAAAGCAGGTAGTCTGCTATGATTTAAATACTTAAAATCCTTAAAACCCATAAAGAGTCAAGACATTGGATGTTGTCATGGCACAGTGAACTGATTCTTTAAGCTTGAATATAAGCTCCAAATTCTTAAAATTATTCCTCTGGCTGAGCATGTAACAGTGGTCACAAGAGGAGAAGGAAAGAAGGGAGTAAGCAATTCTAAGGAGTTGTGTCTTTTTTTTTTTTTCAAAATGAAATCCCTTCTCAGTTCCAGAAGCATTTTATGATAACGCACAGCTAGCTGACCTTTTTTATTTGTAGAGAAGAATCCTACTGTCGTACCAAACACACATAAACTTGTGCCACGGTAGCATTGAACAGCTTTGGCTGGAGCCGAGGTCTGCCATCCTGTGTGAAATGCAAATGGACAACAGAAGGTCTCTGCCCCGAAGAGTTTCCCTTCTGCTAACCTGAGCTCAGTGCAGCAGTACAGCAGCACTCCTAAATGTGTGCCGTGCAGGAGCTCCCCGGCGGGTCCCCCCCCTGCCCTGCTCTGGGAGCAGCCTCCCGCCCCAGCCTGGCACCGCCCCAGCCTGGCACCGCCCCGCGGGCATTCCCGCTGGCAGCAGGGCATCTGGAGCCCAGCACTCTGGGCAGTGGTGTTCTGGGGCACACGCTCTTATTATCAAATGTTATCTGGATGCTGAGAGAATTTTCATCCTTGGGATAATTTGTTAGGTTAAAGCACTCAGAATACAAGGTAACTTCTGAGGCTGCTTTTGATTTTAAACACATCAAAGCTTGCCGAAACCCAAGTGTTTCAGATGAGAGTGAATTCTTTTCTCCAGGGGAGACTGAATCTGTGGTGCTGTTTTGTTGCTGAT
Organism: Merops nubicus; assembly: GCF_000691845.1. NCBI lineage: Eukaryota > Metazoa > Chordata > Aves > Coraciiformes > Meropidae > Merops > Merops nubicus. The sequence continues at coordinate 2,723 of NW_008616566.1, forward strand.
CAGATATTAATGGTGTTTCTTACTGTATTTGTTAATTTTGGCAGGCCTTTCTCCACAAAGAAGCTTTGTTGCCAAGATTTACTCTGAAGTTTACCTACACTACTGACTGCAGATGTCTGCTAATGTAGAAGCTGAGAAATAGTATCTCCTTCCCTCCCCTGACTTCCCTCTTTCCTGTGGAATTTATACTTCTAAGTGTTTTAAAATTGTACCTCTGTTGAAGACATTTGGATTACAACTGTGAGCATATCTATGCAAAGAGATGTGCTAGCCTGTGCAGTTTTGAGGTGTGTATGCCTACTGTGACGTCTAAGAAATACGAGGGGGAAGGGCCATCTGGTTACAGGCTGAAGCAAACGTTGGGCATGCGTTTTGTAGGTTCAGCCTGATCCACACCATTATTCCTGCTTTTAGCAAGGGAATATACATATGCACAGTGAGACTGTGTGAGCACCAGAATATTCATTGTATGGAGTATGACCTTGTTTGAACCTACTGTAGGAATATTAAAAAGATTCCTTTCAGAAGAGGAGAGTGTTGTATGACCTGAGCTTTCACTGCCCACCCATTCCGTTCTTCACAGGCCTTGGCAATACTTGAGATTTTCTTCTTCCAAGCATTTGACAGACATGAAGAAATGCATCAGAGAGGTGGTGGTGGTTTCTCTGGTTAGATGAAGCGTTCAGGTGAAGTTACCTTGAAGATACCTGCCTTGAATTGTAGAGCATCTTCCATGAAGGCTGGACAGGGGGCAGGTCGTGCCTTCCTGTGCGGGTCGTAGCACAGTGCTCTTTTTGCTCTCAGAGAACAGCGGCCTTGTGGGGCAACCTGCCTGTCGTGTGGGAGACTAGCAGAGCTGGGTGGGCTCTGCTTTGTGACTGCAGCTTTGTCCCACTCGGGTAACAGAGGGTGGAGGACCTGAGCTGTTTAAGCAGCACAGAAATCCATCAGCTGCACAGCTGTATTCTACCTTAAGATTTTTAGCTGCACTTTCAGATTGAATTCTAAACCTGGAATGAGGAAGTCAGCTAACTTCCTCCACAGGGGCTCCGAGGCCAGTGTGCACGGATACTAACATCTGCTGACTCTGCTTTCACAAACTACTTGGACGTGGTGATCTTTTCTGTGACGTAGGTGTTCATATGCTCCAGGGCAGTGGCGATCATCAGTTGATTGTAGTTTATAGCAAAAGGTGGCCCAACACATTTTTGTCTTCTGGAAGAGACTCATTAGTTAGTATTCTTTTTTTTTTATGGAAAAAAAAAAAAGAAAACTAAAGTGCTGAAAATAGATACTGGACTGAATCGTTTAGCATGCCACCTTGCCATACAGTGTGTATTTATCAGACACACTTTTTGTAAGAGCTTTTATTCCTGAGCTCCAGTGATTGAGGCTGAGATGATACTGGAGGGACACAGATCTAACCTACCTACCTGGCTGGCTGGCTGGCCTGGAGATGTTGTTCCTGTGGCAGAAAGGCACAGGGGACTGCCTGCAATGCTTGTGCAGACTGCGGTGTGCAGTAAGTGCTGTGGCTGGGGTGGGATCCTGCTCTTACTGCAGTTACTTCTCCCACCACCCTGGCCAGGGGGTGACAGCTTGGCACGTTTCTCTGTTATAAGTGGGCAGAACTTAATGCAGATGCTGGATGTGGGGAGAGCAGTGAATGTCGTTCACTTTGACTTGAGTAGGGCTTTTAACACATTCCTCCATAGCATCCTTAAGTCAAACTGAGGAGGTATGGGCTAGATACATGGACACTGAGGTGGATAAGAACTAGTCCAGCCACTGTCCTGTCCACCTCAGTGTCCATGTATCCAGGCTGTACTTCCTCAGTTTGTCTGTGAGGTTTGTGGTCAGAGTGGCATGGAATCCTGGTGGAGGCCTGTCACTAGTGGAGTACCCCAGGGGTTGGTACTGGGTCCAGTACTGTTTAACCGCTTCATTAATGGCCTAGAAGATGCAGACTTGCTCACAGGTGCACTGTGAGCAAGTGTGCAGATGATACAAGGTGAGAAGTTCATATACCAGATGACTGCTGCCATTCAGAGGTACCTGGACAGGCTTGAGAAACAGACAGGAACCTCATCAAGTTCAACAACAGGAAACATGAAGTCCTGCACCTGGGGAGGAACCACTCTGTGTAGCAGGTGGTGTGCCCTGTTTACCTGTATACATGCTGGGGGTGTGAGCAGCTGGAAAGCAGGTCTGCAGAAAGTGCCCTGGGAGTTCTGGTGGGCTCCTAGGATGAATGTTTCTGTAAGGAGCCATTAACATGGGTCCTCTTTTTGCCTCTGTGTATAAGCCTGCATCTCCTCAGCGGCAGGTAAGCTTCAGCTTTCCTTCAAACAAATCTGCTCCCTTTTTGTGCTGCTTTGGATGAAGATTTTGTGTTCTTTTTTCACATGGACTTTGCCATGACTGTGGGAGGAAGCATTCTGATTTTGGCTGAGGCTGTAAACGTATGACTACTTGACTCCCATTGACAAGCAAGTTGTTGAGCCAGATTTCTTTATAGCCAAATCTCCGTGTTAGCGGCTGCCTGTGCAGTTGGGTGTGGAGGTGGGTGCTGAGGAGCTGGCGCGTTTGTGCCTGTGGCTGCTGAGCTGTGCTCTTTGTGCACTTTGTGTGTGTTCTCTCTAAAAAGGCATAATTAGGCCTATTAGAAGAAAAGAACTGTAGACAGGCATCACTATTTTTATTGCTTAAGTCCAAAGTGTAGGCCTTTACTCCTTTTTAAAGCCTTCTCAAGACTAGGCAGCTGAAGTTGAATGTATCTCACCTTGCAGTGAAATATTGATTATGTCTGTGCCAGGAGAGGTGGTTACATGTGGAACAGTAATCATACTTCTGGTGTATCCAAACTTGCACTTAAAAGTTCCCATACTAGTGCACAAGCAATAAAAAAACCCAACAGTGTGCTTGGGCTGTATGTGTTCACGTGCAGGGGACAAAGTGGGGAGGCCACAACTCCTCTGTGTAGTCGCAGTTCCATCTACAGCTGTCATGGACTCTGTTTCCAAGTGCCTGCTGTTGTGCTTCAGCGAGGAGTTGTGGCCATGTTGGGTTCCTTCGTGCTAGAAAACAAGCCTGGCAGTGTGCCCAGGTACTTCAGGATGGATCCTTGTGACTCTGTGGAGGCACAAGGGCTAGTTGGCCGCTATCTCTACCTGGTTGCGTACATCTATACTTGGTTATGTTTTTCATTGTCTCAGGTTGTGCTTGAGCCACCTGAGACTTGGAGAAGTGGCTAGAATGAGTGAAAGTTAAAACCACATGATGGCTGTATCCTGTTTCTGTTGTCAGCTGGTAGCAGCTTCTTAGGAAGGAGTGTTGGTAAGGAGGTGTGGGTAGGGTATTTTACTGATAGGTCTTCCCAGCCTCTGTCAGGTATTGTCTGAAGAACTCCAAGCAGTGTTTAATGGGCAAACTGAATGCCTAGTTTTCCTAGAGGGAGGGACATGTTAATGCTTAATTAGAAAGAAAGGGCCATTTAAACATACCAGCCCCAGATCAAGACTATTACTGTTACATGATTTGAGAGTTGCACTTAATTAAAAGCTTCTTGGACTAGCGCATGTGAAGAAGGACCAGAAAGGACAATTTTCTTCTGAAGAGCAGGGGTAAAACAGTTGTATTATGAACATGAAAGACAGTGTGGAAGTGGCAGAGCAATGCAAGCCATCAGTTTGTGAGTCCTGTTACCTTCTGATCAGAATTTGTCTGTCTTGCCTGTTACATGTCACTTTTAAGACGATGCTGATGCAATGTGTTGTCAGGGTTTGCAGCCTGCACACAGACTTTTCCAATGACAAAGGTCTTCTGGCAGTGGAGCTTCTCACGGTGTCCTCTGCAGCAGCATGGGGACAGCTGTCACACACGAGATGCCTGTTGGAGCATCTTCTCTGGAGGCTGAGTTTTAGGTCTGGAGAGAGTGGTTGAGGCACTGCACTGTTTAAAGGAGATGTGTTGAAGTCTGGGTTGCAGTATGGGGATGGTTATCAGTGTTCTGGATTAACAGACTTTTCTCCATTTTGGGATTGAATATGATTTGAGTTAGTCTTTGTAAACTGTTTGAAGTCAAACTTTAACTATTTGATACTAAATACCAGAGGAAGGTTTTTGTATACCTTATATTAGGAGCACCTGAAGCAGTGGGAAGAGCTTTGTGATTTTGCTGAGCCAAATGAAAACTTCTTTTGATCTGTATTTCAGTCTCAGTAAGTTGAATCAATGCTTCTGCAAGATCAGAGAATTAATTCTGGTTTTGAGTCATCAGGGGGAGTATTTACCACTTTGTGCCAGTATAGTTCTGCTTCTTTTTCTCATGAGTCATTGAAAATAAGATACTTTGCAAGATTCAGGGCTGAATGCACGTGTTAAAATCATGGATAACATGGGTTGGTGGTAGATGATATCTTTCCTGACAAGCCTGCTAATTTAGCTTGTTTCAACACTCTTACAACTCCAAATCCGTAATAATAATTTTTTTTCAGAACTAAATGTGCTAAATCTTGCCACCTTCTCTGCTGGCGTTGTCACAAATGAATCTGCTAGGAGTTAAAATGAGAGGCCATCTCTTTCTTTTTTTTTTTTTTTTAAAAAAAAAATGACTAACATGCTTAAATGTCTCTCTGTAATGCCTGAAATAGCTGTAGTATAACCTTTTGTCTTCCCTTGGAAGTGGAATGAAAATACCTGTGTTTCCACTTTGTGGTTCACTTGTTCCTGGCATTTGAGTCAGCTTTGATACATTGAAAGTGGCAGCATCTCCTGGCAGAGGCAATGGAGAGAAAAGTTTTGATCCCTTCCTCCCACAATCCCCCTTCCTCCCCTGAAAAGGTCCTGCCAGAACGCTTGGCACAGCCTAGCGATGTTGTATTTTTCCAGAGGCTGGAGAATCTGATCCAGATAACGCAAATGTTAACAGGAAAAGTGGGATACGAGTGCAACTGGCCACAGAAACATTTGAGATGCTTCAAGAAATTAAGTCTATTCTAGTAAAAGATTTCTTTACAGCGGGGGAAGCTGGAAGAGACTGAATTACTCCTTTTCACCTTGGCCATTCCTCTGGTGTTTGAAGGCAGGCTTTTATTGTTGCTGTACTGCTCTGAACAGGCTCAGTATGGGCTCCTGTCTCTGAAGAAGTGGCTCTGTTGCTGGTCCTACTCACATTAATGAAGTAGTTGCATCTGTGGCAGTGAAGTTGGAACATACTTCTGCTGCTGTATTCCTGCAAGAGTGAAAGTGATAAAGCAGCTTAAAACAGTTTCTTCAAACAAGGAAGTGTGGCTTGTTTTGACCAACAGGACTCGGTGCTTAAGGCTGCATTTTGCTTAGGAGCATATGTTGCTGTAATAGTTGTTCCTTGTCATAATCCACAGAAGCTTGGAGCTTTCCCTATCTCTGGGTTGTGAGGAGAGGAGATCATGTTGATGGCCACGTTTTCCCTCTGTTCTGTATGCTTCTTCCTGAATCATCACATATCTTAACTCATCTTCACTCTCTGACCAATCTCTGGGCTCACAGGGCTGTCAGCTTCTGGTTGGTTCTGCTCTTGGCCTCTGCGTGTGCCTTCAGGAGGGGCCTGGCCTCTGCTGCTGGGCTGTGCCCCTGGAGCTGGCGGGGCTGTGCCAGCACTCCCCAGCCCGAGCCCCTGGTAATCCCACAGGGACGGGGCACGGCTTTGCTGCATGCTGGAGTGGAGGGAAGTTAAGCATGCTATTAAAAGCTCCACAACTAATATGCTGGTCTTCATTGTTTGTCTACTCACTTGCAAGCTCTGGCTTGAAATTCTCAGGGTCTGCAGGCATCTGGTGAAACATGAGTTGTTGTTTATGACAGCGTCAGCCAGTCCATCTCCTGTAACGCTGAGCTGGTTGTTTCTCGTTCACAGACGTGCAGAGCTTCTTCCTTTGTGGGAGATGAAATACTTTGAATATTTGCTTAATACTTCTTCAGTATTTTCCTCGAGGGAAGGTAGTTTCTCTCTTTGCAAAATGTGGTATTTGAACTGTAAAAATGAAATTATTTTTGGTTTGGTAAGTCCTTGCTGAAGCTCACATGATTTCCTGTTTCTTCATCTGTTGTGCCTATGCCACAGCTTCAGATTTGAGGTTTTTGATAACACTATTTCAAAGGAATTGTGCACTCTCTCTGTATGGCCTCCGTTTAACCTTATCCCAAAGTTGTTATAATGACCTCTGTGGTTAGATTCTTCCCCCAGTCCCATTTCCCTTCAAAGCTGAGTTATTTTTTTGTTTCATTTCACATTAGAGACCTGGAAACAGCAGTGCCTACGACAGCTAAAATGGTGGGATGTTATACTGTGGGACTGAAAATGAGCCACGGAGGAGGCAAAAGAGGTTGGAAGTTCTTTAAACTGATTTTTTTTGTTTATTGTATTGCAAAAGGCTAGCCTCAGATCCCTGCTTGAACTGTGGCTGAAGACAGTCCCTTCAGACGCCCTCCAGTGAAGCACTGAATTCAGAATTTGCAGAACATATAAATGTGTTTACAGTGTTTTTCTCTTCAGCAAAAAGCAGACGTGCTTTTGAGGAAATGCTGCAGTTTGGCTTTCCTTTCCGTTTGGTTTTGAAGAAGATTATGTGAGGATGTGGCTTTTCTGAAACAGACCACTGAGCCAAGTGAAAAGTGTCAGCTGTTGGTCATCTCTTGGCAAACTGCAGCTGTAAATTGCAGTCTAGTGTAACTTCTTCCACAGCATCCATACTTGTGGTGGATACCACGTAGTTACCCATTTTTAATCCATCTGCTTTAAAACGAAAGCTTGCTAATAGGCAAGTTTTTGCTTCAGTCTAGTAAACTGGATGGTCTTTATAAGAATTCTTTGTACATACCAAAATCCATAAAATTTGTTTTTCTTCTAAAATACCTGCAGGCTGCATTTTTAGTTGACTCTGAGCTTTTAAGTGCATTAAAAAAAAAAAAAAAAAAATCTAGAAAATTTGTATGATGATGTAATTGCAAATGTCGGCAAATCAGAAGGCTCTAGTTAAATCTTTCTTTAACTTTGTTTTAGCTTTCTTGAAGAACTGGTTTTACTAATTTGGTGAAAAATAGCCCATGTATAGCCTTTAAAGTGATTTCCATAGGTTCCATCCAGAGTACTGTACATAGTCTGTTCATAAGCAGATCAGAAGGCGGCAGCAGTGAGAGGCTGTGTACAAGGCATGACATTAACCTTGTAAGGGTGAGTTACAAGTTTGGTTCTCTGCTCTGAAATTCTTACATAACCTTAAGGCAGATTCTTGACCTTTATATGTTTGGTTTTGCATCTGGAAACTAGGGAAGTAATAGTCATTTGATAAAATGTAGGGGCATTCCAAGGGTAAATTCATAGACTACTCACCTGTTATGATAATATAAATCTACAAATACTTCATGTAGCTAAGAAATTTGTTAGGAGTGAAGGAGATGCTTGAAAGATAACCAGTGTTTTCCAGAAGGAAGAAAAAGCAGCTCTGCTAAACTGTGGAATCAGTAACATTACCCCACAGGCAAACTATTATTGAATACCAGCTCTAGATACAGCAGCTTATAATAAATTTACAGGTCACAAGCTGTAGAAATATAGCTGAAATATTTTTCTTCGATTCTTATGTAGCTTTTATAGCATATACCAAAACTGGAATGATTGTGATTAAGATGGTTCTTAATTTTGGAGAGGTTTCCTGAAGTTATTGGAAGGAGAAGTGGATCTGGCCCTTGTTAAGAGAGTGTTTGGTATCTGCTCAGCTCTGACTTGAGTGCAGTTTTCCCCTTATCTACGGGATTAGTATTTGAGCTTTCAGCAACAAAACACTGTGTTAGTTCTGTTGGTCAACAGTATTACATACAAAGTCGTAGAAAGGAACTGTTCCAACAGGATGTGTATCTGAGAAGAGGCTGATGTTGAAAAATCACCTGGTATGTCTATGAACATACTGCCCTTGCACAGTGTGAGCATGTGAACCATTCATGGATGCAGAGGTTGAAATGGTGATTGCATTTTGGTGTGCTAAAGCATAAATTCTTCTGCTGGTGAACCTTTTGAAATGGCCATTTGTTAAAGTGCATGGGGAAAGCATGGGAAAAGGTGAGTCCCTCCCTCCCTCGGCACTTCTACACCAGAGGAAAGGAGCAGTGCCCAATGCCTTCCTAGCGACCTCGGGGATCTGCCCCCACTCCCTTTTCCTTGCAGCATGCTCACCCCGAACAAACAAGAGGATGGACTGTCCAGACCTATTTTAGGCTTGTGAGGATTCCAGGAGAAGAGGTGGTGTGTCTCATGTTTTGCACAGGCTCAGACATAGTGCCATTTTTGTCCCTGAATGTTGTAGAAATCCTAAGTTGCTCCTTGGTGTTGAGCATGTAGTTCATACATAAACACACTGCCAGGCTTTCTTATTAACAGTATACTGGAGTGAATTTTTGGGTTCTTTGCTATTCAAAAAAGTGACCTGTGGTTTATTGTGTAGGTAGTGGGACTACTGAATGAAGAATTGATTTATAGTGCATGTGTTAGTTGACTTAAAATCCAAAAGAATACAGTTGGCTACCTTTAGAAAATTCATCTGCTTGGCATTCTAAGTTTGAGTTATTCTTAAATGTTATCTGTACGTGTTGCCTTCAAAGGACTGTGTTTTACTCCATTATAAAGCATTCTGTTAAAGTACTTTCACTGGTATTGCCCTCAGTGTTTCCCCCTTCTTCAGCTAGGTCTCTTGCTTTGCCCTGTGTCCCTTGTTCCTACTGAAGTGGCAGCTTCTTGCTGTGTTGAGTGGTGTGGTCTCTTGTCCAGAGCACTGGGGATTAACTGGGTCAGTTCCCTGGAGCATGTCACCTGCTGCTCCTTACTGCTTCATCAGGAGGAGCTGGCTTTTCTAAAATCTTAGGTGCAGAACGTTAGCTTCCGGAAGTTTTGCTTGCTTGACACATACTTGAAGCTGTTTTTTTCTTCTCATTTCCCAGCTGCCCCCTTTAATATGCTGAGTCTTTCTGGTTTTGTCTTTCAGTGTGCTCTTTCAGCCATACTCTATTTCTGTACCTGCACACAGTAGTGACAGTGGCAGAGGTGTGGCCAGGTGAGGGACTTTTTTATGTATCTATATATATCTTTTGTCCCTGGCTTTTTATTTGGACTTCAGTAGAAGTCCAGGAAATATTTTCTTGGGTGAATATTGGAGGAGGAAGAATTATGTTTTGAAAACTACAGATATCCTTTCCCTTAAATACAATATTGTTTTCAGATCTTTTTTCCCCTGTATTCTGCCATCTTACCTATGTTCTTTGTATGTAATTATTTCTTGTGTGTCTTTTTCTTTCATTCTTGCTGCAGTTCTCTGCGCTGACTTTTATAAAATTTTTTTGTTATAATAGCTAAATATACCTGTTTCTCCATGTATTGGGTAGTCATGCCACAGTCTGGTTGTTTTTTGGGGTCAAATAATTTGCTCTATTACTGTTGTCTTGGTCTCTGAGTGTCATCCAAACAGCACCTCACTTTAGTTTACACCCATTCCAGTTTGTCATGAGTTCCTCTAACAGCATTGGCTGTGAACACCCAGAGAATGCTCTCCTTATTTGCTCTGCTGTTTGTTGCTGCTGAACAATGATGCTTTTAAAATATCTTAATCCTCCTGTGGATATAAATCACTTGCTAGGGTTCCCATTTCCCATAATACATGGTCTTCCAATGTGTGTATTGCCCCTCTGGTCTTTCTTGCTAGACTGGTTGCCATTTTGGGTTGAGTTTCTGAAAGTAATCTGGAAATTCTGAAGCTATGCTGGGCTGTTCCTTAATAGAAACCATTCTTATCCTGAAGCAACTGAAAAACATTTTTCTTTTGCCAAGTAGGAGGAGCAGGGAAGCATCTCCTGCCTAAGAGCCCTGCTAATGGACTGCAGCTCCATGACGAGCTACTAAACTGACCTGTTCATGGAATAAAACAAATGTGAGGATTCCTTAGGTAATTGTACTTCAGCATTAATATCAAGGGTTTGAGATGTTCAAAGACAGCATAAATAATAGGTGTGTGAAATATTCTACAAAATCTTTTCTGTTTTCTTTTGTTGAAAATAATTTTTCTTCCTTATTTTTATAGTTGTGTACTGTTTCTATCTGTAACAAGTAATCTGGTTGCAGCTAAGTCAGCTCTTAGTTGGGTTTCAATGGTAACTTCAGAGTTCATTTTAGATACAAATAATATTTGGTTTGAAGCAAGTTCGTTAATCTGATGCATTTAGAGTAAATTTTCCTTGAATAAAGTTTAACTAAAATCCAATGGACCAAAGTCTTCAGACTTCTGATCTTGATCTTAGATACTTGACAAATTTTTGTGTTGCAAAGTATTTGGTGAAGAAATGTGGAAGAGTGGGAGGAAACTTTTTCTTCCTATAGATGATTTATCTGTCTGGAGGAAAACAGCACCAGCAATACTTGATTTATTTCTGCCCCTCCAAGTTCTCTCTAATAGGTATGCGTAGCATTTGTGCTAAGTAAATGGCTCTGGAGTAGAGCCATTATGTCTGAAAAAGTTGGAGCTTCTGACAGAAAATAAGAGATTTGTTTTTTACATCAGTGAAGGGCTGTGATTCACCAGGGAGAAAATACAAGTAGCTTTCATGACATTACATCTCCAAGCCCATCTGCGGGTGCTCTGGAAGGCAGACTGCAGTGTAAAGGCTGGGAAGTAGAGTCAAAAGCATCTTTTGACCTACAGAGTGTTGTTGGGCATGTCTATAAAGACTTCACTGGTAGAAGCTCTTACTATTCTTATAAAAAAAAAAATAAGACAAACTAAACAAAGAGAACAGACGAGTAGAATGGCTATGGAGTGATGTTAGCGGCACCGCATGTTAACCGTACTTCATACGCTGGGCCTGGTTCCCCACGCATGGTGTCGGAGAAGCGTAGTTTCTTCTGTGTAAAGATCTCTTTGAAAGGTATATTAGTTTTTTTTCTAAGTTCTTAATATTTGCTGTCATCACTTTCCTCATATTCTAGCATCCCACTTTAGTGGTCCTGATGAACAGGACAAGCATCTGGCCTTACTTTTGCCTTGTCGCAGAAACATTCAACTTCTTGTCAAAATGCCCTTGAAATTCTCTGTTCCCTCCCTGGGGAGAGGGGAGCAGAGGCAGGTGGCGTCCTGGGGCACAGTGTTTGCCAAGACTGTACTCAGCACTGAATCGTGGGCACTCCTTCTGTGCTGGAGGTCGCGGTGCCTCCGCACGGCCGGGTTCAGCGGGTGGGTGCTCTGCCCCCGGGGGGGGTGGGTGGTGGG
>NW_008616567.1:0-4409 GCF_000691845.1 Merops nubicus
GGGCACCTGCTGCCGACCGGGGCACGATGCAGTTGGTGTCCCCGGAGTAGACCCTGTGCACGTGGAGGTGGATACAGGGGGCTGGTGGACACCAAAAAATGCTCCTCAAATGAGTCCGGAGCTGCCCTGGCGCATGTAACCATCCCTGGCTGGTGCAGAACCCTTCCTGAGCGTTGCGTTCCGTCCCCGGCAGCCCGCATCCCCAGGAAGAGCCCTCACCTCCCACACGAGCAGTTCTTTGTACGGCAGGCCCAGGCCATGGCAGCAACGCGGCTGGGAGCCCCGGCTTGCTCTCTGGCACGTGTGGCACTGGAAGGGGCGATTGCCCTGTGGGTGGATGTAGGTGGGTTGGTCCTGCTAGCTCAGCAAATAAAAGCAGAGAAATGGAATAGGATGGGCTTCAATCTGTTTGCACAAGACCCTGGATGTCAAGAAATTCTCCTGGGCTAAAGCCTGTGCCAACATGCTTCTCCTGCTGCCAGTAGCCAGTGCCAAAACTTTGCCAAGGCTGTGATTTCACCTCTCACCCTCCTGCCAGATCCAGAGATGTCTCACATCAGCTGAGGGACAGAAACCCTGTCTTGGCCAAAAGCTTCCCCATTCCTGTGCTCTCCCATGCCCATCCATTGATTGATCTGGGGCTCCTGTAGTCTCCTTGCCTCTTCTCTCTCCAGTTCTGCACAGCTGAGGGGAAGTAGTGTAAAGATGACCTGCATGAAGACAGCCTGCCTCCTCAGCGGAAGAGGTGAGAGCCTACCATGGAAGGGCACACACAGTAATTAAGGTTCACAGTCTTGTAGCTGGAGCAGAAAGAAGAAAATTTCCTCACAAAATAATTTGATTGTAGGGAGGACTGTTGAAGGAAGGAGACTAGGGCTTGAGGTAGAAGAAAGAAGTTGGGAACAATAAGAAGTCAGATTCTGAGAAGGTATTTGTGTTTATGGTAGACTTGGGTCTAGGGAGCAGAAGCTTTGGCCAACGACACAACAGTGGGCAAACGAGATTAAATATTAATGTGTTAATTAACCCTGTAATCCTTCTCTGAAGCCTTTGTCACAGCCCACACACCAAAACTGGGATGCTGTTCAAGAAAAAAAAGAGGTCAGCTTCTTGAAAGGTGAACCAAGGCTGCTCACAGAGGCACCTTCTGTCAGGCACAGGAAGGTGGAATCCCATTACTGCCTGCAAATTAAGCCTCCGGGGACTGGTTTCAAACAGAAAAGGAAGGTTGTGAGCTTTGCTGCCAGGGCCAAGCACGAGCTTGGGCTGCTGCAAGTAGATTTTGAAGATGAGGTGCTGGTGAGCCCGTGGCACGAAAGTGCTGCTCACCACAAAAAGAGAAGTGTAGGGGGGAAGTGAAAGCTGTTGGGTTTCCAGTCGAAGTGGCCTGTGCTTGAGGTACCCACGCTGCTGCCCGCATCACAGCAGCAGTGAAGTGGATACTTGAGCTTTGAAATTTTTGGATCTGGATGCAGGCACTGAGGGTGTCGTTTCAGAGCACAGAGAAACAAACCTCTAGAGATCACTGCTACTAGGCTATCCATAGGATTCCTGAGCTGCAGGAAAGTTGCCCTGGACAGATCTGGATCCTGTTGTGCCGGGCAGGTTTTACTGAGGAAGAGGCATGCATGCCCCTGACTGTGGGGGAGAGCAGCTAAGGCCTTTTTGAAGACAGCCTTCCTAAACCAGCTCTCACCCACTGTTCCTAATTTTCCTACGTTGCAAGAAAACCAGCCTGTCCCCACCCCACCTCACTGCTGCTGCTCGGGCCCTGTGGGTGACACAGCAGCCGCAGGAACCGCGCTGCCTGCTCCAGCTCTACATCCAGAGAGCAGACCCATGGCTGCTGGTGCTGGAGGCAGAGCGCTCCAGAAAGGGAAGCCTACCTTCCTCTGAGGTCATAAATCTGCCTGCATCTGCTACCAGGCAGGGGGATGGTGGGGCACAAACCATAGAAGTTCTGCCTGGAGAAAAGGAAGAGTTAGTGGTGAAAAGCTATTTCACCGTAGCCACATAGCAAATATGCAAGTCACAACCCCCAGGTTTGCTCTGGCCACCAGTGCCTACTAATGGTCTGCAAGCTTGCAGGTGACTTTTGATGCTGGTCCATCACCCTTTTCACTCTTCCAAATAATTTATAACTTCATATGATTGGCAGTTGTCTGGAAATATGTCCAAGCCCTCAAACGAAAGGCCAGAAGAGGGAATCAGTTTTCTGTTTCTGGCTCTGCAATTTAACACCTACGCAATCTCTGGTGAGTCACTTGGGACCAGATTCTTAAAGAGATGGATTAGAGTGGACTCCTAATTTTGAATCTTTCTGTTGGTGTCCAGCTGTAGCTTTAGATGCCTTCAAAATTTAATTCGTCAGAGTTCCCTGCTCTGGAGGAGCATGAAGTCTATGTCACCTTTCACATTTTTCTGGGAAAAATTCCCCACTGCTTTGCACACTTGGATGCACCTTAGTTTTGATGCTGTTGAGTAATGTCCTTGACTGACCCACCACTGAACATTAAATGTTCCTCCATCTACTTTACCTACAGAGTTCAAGCCTGAACCTCAAAACGTGCTTCTTGGCTTGAAATCCGCACAAAAGATTGGAGAAAAGTTTTTGCACGCCCATCTCTCCCTAGACCCCCTTTTTTTTTTTTTTTTACATCTGTAACTCCGTGCTTAAAGCATAAAGTAGAAGACTAGAATAGAACACTCTCATGCCTCCCAAGAGAGAATCCTCCCAGGGTGGGTGGAGTGGGACTCCCTTCCTGAGACTTGCTTGTTACAGGTAAGGTACCTGGGGTAATCACTCTATTAGATCACCTGTGGGGCTGAGATTTCCAGGTAGATGGGGGGTTGATGATGCTTTCCTGGCTAATAGGGCAGCACGACAGCTGATTCATCACCGTTGTCACGTGTGTCATGATCCTAGGGAGAAAAGCAGCATAAAACCACAGCACAGTTAAGATGTTTGGACGGGCCTGGTGACAGACGTGTGCCATTTTAAAATATTACACTGTTGCTTAATTAGCTCAAACCACCACTCTTGATGCACTTTTTCATGGCTAAACACAGCAGAGATTTCCAAAGAATTAAGCAAAATCTTGCAGAGCCAGCAGCTTGGGGCTCATGTCTAGCAGATGCCTAGTACCCGCAGATCCCACTTTGATTTGGGCGATTATACACAAATTAAAGAACAAAGCTTTTAGCGGAAGTTCTCACCTGAAGACTGCAGGAGAGGAACCCACTCCTGTGTGATTTTTGCCCACCTTCTGATGGGAGCTCAGAAGGTCCCTGGGAGGCAAAGCTGGTGTGCTCCTTTTATTCAGTAGTCAACAGTGCCGAGTTAAAATTTTAGAAAGCATTTTCTGGAACCCAGTCCCCAGTCTGAAAAGATTTAAGGCTGTCTTACAAACTGTCTCTGTCTCCACACAGCCCTTGCCCAGGGTTGTGTTGCTCTATCAAAAATAAAAGGAAGAGGGGGGAAAAAAGGAGGACAAGACAGAACAGACTTTCAAATAGTTAGTTGTTGAATGGTAATACTCTGTTAATATTATTCCTCAGCTTGGAGCAAATTAAAGTGATCCTTGCTCCACAAATTAATACTAATGCTATGGTTGTTTATCGCGTTTTGGTAACATCACATGGGAATAAAAATATCAACTCTTACCCGTTCAAATAGCAGAGATGTAATTGTTTGAGCTCTGGCATTGCAACAGCTGTTTCTCATGTTCTCAAAAATAATTGGTTGCTACAGAGGCTGTTTAAATGTGAGAAAATCAGAGTGGTTTTATAATTAGCTTATTTTTAAGGAGAAACGTAACTGCCCTTTGCTAAGAAGGTGAAGGTTTCAGGTGGGATGGAGGGATAGCAGTGTAGGCACCTGATTTATTGTGACATTAAATAGAAAGTAAAACCAGAGGCTTATAAATATTAAGATCTTAATCTCACAGCAGAACTCTGCTGGGGGAAAGCCAGAGACAAATAAGGCTTTGCCTGAAACTTGCTGCAGGGTCGAGGCCCAGCGCACTGCGTGGCGGAGCAGGAGGGCTGTGCTGCGAGGGTATAAAGACACGCAGCTGGCTCTGACAGTAGCATGGTATAAGATTCATTAGAGGACTTGGGCACTCTGCGGCTATTTTTAGTGCATAAATTCATAAAAGTCTCTCTTTGGGTGCAGCCTAATTCGGAAGCACCTCAAATCCACAAACACCTAGCGCGGTGGGATCAGGCAAGCTCCCCGAACCTCTGCTCTCGGGCGTGACCAGCATCGCAAACAGCCTGGGAGCCCCCCGCAGCGAAGTCCCTGGCTCCCGCCTGGCTCCCCGCACAAAGCTGGCGGCCCGATTCCCCACCGGGCCCGAACTTGTCTCTCAGGACCCCCCAGGAGGAGGCTCGGCGGCCGCTGCGGTGAA
>NW_008616568.1:0-8388 GCF_000691845.1 Merops nubicus
GGACTGGAGGAGGCGGTGTGGGATGCGAGGGGGGATCCCGAGCGGGACCTGGATGCGGGACACTGCTACGGAAGACTTTTTCCTCGGAGCTGTTGCTGCTCACGTCTCAGATCCCTACTGTGAACAGGGTGGGTTGTCTTCTTCTTCCGAGATCTCAGGTCTGAGTGAGTCTCCGGTGTACGTGTATACGTTACCTGTAACATATATGATATATTGCATAGCTGTTAATCTGTGTGTGCCTCCCCCACCCCGAAAGTGGCCAAAGTCTTTAATAGGAGTTACTCTATATGTGGAAGCAAAGAAATCTTCTTTCAAGTGGAGCTGCAGTTTTACTGAATAATCACGTGTGAGTTAGGGGCGGGCTCTTGGCAAGGAGGTTTCTTACGAGTATTTACTACAAGGTCTACTCCAGAAGATTAACCATCCCAATCCTTCTGTCAGTCTCCGATGCCATGCCTGGTTAAAAAAAAAAAAAAAAAAATCTCATCTTTTTTCCGATCGTCAGTCACCCTAAAGAATGGCCGAGCCTTCTGGGAACGAGCTGGCGTCCGCGGCTGCCAAGGGGGACCTAGTGCAACTTACTAATTTGTTGCAAAAGAATGTAAACGTCAATGCACAAAATGGATTTGGGAGGACTGCGCTGCAGGTTGGTATCCAGAGAGGGAGAAAATATTTCATCACTGGTACCTACGTGACCCGGGTTTCCAAAAAAGACAACGTTTTAAACAGGCTGGTGGATGAAATTCGAGTGGTTTTTCAAACTCGTTGGATGCCATATTTTAAAACTTTAGTGGCTCCAACTCCCTAAAATGACGTACTTGAAATAAAACCGGTCAAAACCATTATTTCAATCGGGGATCTCCCTCAATGTCAAACGGGCTGCGAGTTTGCTAATATTTTGTAGCTTCGTGGGGAGGAGGCAAGGAATGAAAGAGCAGAGATGAAAAGAAATCAGCTTAGGTGAGGACGATTTCATAGCAGGTCTGTAAACACAAATGTGCTGTTCTCTAAAGCTTAGGAATTATCTTTTTTTTTTTCTCCCTCTCCTTTTTTTTTTTTTTCCTTTTTTTTTTTTTTTCCTGCAATATGCTTTTAAAGCGTGGCTCGTCTCGGCTCAGGGCTCTGCTGTAGATGGTACTTTTCCTTTATACGCTGTTTGTGAGGAATGACCTTTCTCATTGGGAAGCACGCTGCTCAGAACCCAGGACCTTCGATGTACATTAAGAGTTAGCCCTGCGAGTTAGGGTGCCAGCTGAATCACTTGTTTTTTTCATTCATAATTAAGGCTTAAAAATCTGCTTGTTTAGGTCGACTGGCAGGGCACTGATCCCAGCTATTTGCTTTCTGATCGTATAGGGTGCTACGTCCTAATTTTTTTAAGTGTGTGGCTGTGCAGGCAGGAGTTGGAACTCGTCCAACTGCTAACTATTGGAGCTGATGAAAGATTTTGCTTTTAATAATATCAGATAATTATGACGAAAAGACTAAAATACCTACCAAATAGTGAAATAAATTATTTCTAAATCGGGAGAAATAAAATGTGTGGTTATCTGTACTTAAGGTGTAAATAATGAAACGTGGAAGTGGAGCTGTAGGTCTGTTTTAATTTCATACGCTAGAAAAATCGTCTGTTAACCCCTCTCGCCCCCTCCCCCAAAACCATGATAATAATTTCTGAAATTGGGTGTTTTAAATAGCATAAAGCTTGCAAATGTGCTCGAGGTATTTACAGCTTGTTGGCTTAACATCAAAATGCTAGAGCTGGAAAATAAGCACCTCTTGCTAAAAAGGCAGGAATGACCTTTTTTTGACAATTTCGCTGGGGCTGGAGATCTGTGAGCTCCTCTCTGCCCTGTTAGCACCTAAATAGGGCATCGCAGGGCAGGGCAGGCACTTGCAGCAACTTTTAAGAGAGCAAAAGGACTGAAATTCAAAACTTGCACAAACTAACTCCTTTAAGAAAGCAGGAAACATTTAGCTAGATTGTTTATCCTCAGGACCAGGGCTGAAAACCAATTTGTCCCACAGCACTGTTTCTTTTTTTCTTTCTTTCTTTCTTTTTTCTTTTTCCTAAAGGCAGCTAACTGTCCGTATCCTGACTTAAGGCATATTTTATACAATGACATAGCATCCAGCTATATTACACACGCATCCGTGTCCTAACAACACTTGTTACCGCTGCCTAATCGTGACCGAGTTAATGAACCACAACAAAAATCAAAACAGGAGAAGCTGTCGACTTATTTTCAATATGTATCATCCCGAAATGAGCTGTGGGTGCGTGACCACGCTCGAAAGAGCTCTGTCAGTGCACTCTCCACAGTCCAGATAATCTCTCCATAATCTCACCCTCGATTAAAACGGGGAGGATGCTCCTACTTCAAAACCAATGAATTTCTATTTTCCTTCTGCGTTTATGTTTAATTAATCAGCTGCTCGACTTGCCTTGCTCTGTGCTTTTTATTTCTGATGCAGTGTACCTATGCAGGCCGCAAATGCATGTCCTACCCTTCTGTGCTTCGCCAGACTTACTCAATTAATGCTTTCTCCTCCTTTGCCTCCCTCTCCCCAAGCGAAACTTTGCAAAATAAAGGGCATTTGCTGTGCAGTTGTACCCACGTCTCAGCAGCATCACCTTTTATATGATTTTTCCACCCCACCCCACCCCCCCCCGGCATCTTTAACTGAAGCCTTCAGAAGCCTGAACACAGAAAACTCCCAATTAAACCAAATACATGGTTTGAATTCACAAATAATCCAGCCTGGGCTCTCAAAAAGAGATAAAAATGTCCAGATTTTACTAAAGAAAGAGAGATTGCAGTGCTCTTGTTTTCTTTTACATTGCTTCCCTCTCTGCTCAGAAGTGAAAGAAATGGCACATGCGGAGCTGGAAGCCTTGGAGCACAGAGAAATCTTTTTCCCTGAATCCCTCTTATCTGCACTTTTGCTCCTGTCTTCTAGATAAAATATACTGGGCTGCTTTACAGCCCAAACGCTGCAGTAATTATATAATTACCGCTTGCTTTTCTTCAAAAAGCCTAATGCATATTTTTTACCGGGGGAGCTTTTCAGCAACTCCCTTGCAGGATTTGTGCGTTATGCTAAATCTAATGCACTAAAATGCTCATATATGCAGATAAATTATTTAACCAGGATTTTCAAATCAATGTGTGGACATTTCTAAGGAAATAAAAAAGTTTGGGGTTTTGTTGTTTTTTGGTTTTTTGGTTTTTTTTCAAATTTGATACTTACAGTGAGACTAATTGCAAGGACAGGAAATCATTGCCTATGGGCTGTAGTTTATACATTACCAGGTTCACTTTTTAAAATTTCTTTGAGCAAACAAAACCCAAGGAATTTAGGGGAAATTGGTGTAAGCTGTTAAGTCCCAAAAAAGGCAGATTTGCATTCTAATTATGATGGTTTTATGATGCAATTGAGAAAATTCAAAGAAGCTTTTTTTTTTTTCCCTGAGAGAAATAGTTGAAAATCCAATTACTGTTGTTGTTTAGTTTGGTTTGTTGTTTTTTGTTTTTTTTTCTTTAAGGGATGTTTTTAGCTACAGAATATAGCTACAGTTTACTGATAGTGAAATTGTGAAAGTATGATATATTATATTTGTTTTAGAAGAAAACTTCTGGAACTTTGAAACATTCCTTGTAACTTCTCCTTTTTGGGTGACATAATGAAACACAAATATTGGGGAGAAAAATTTCTTCTAGCAGTTTTTTTTTTCTTACCAGACACAGCTATGGTACAGTACAAATATTTGTTTTATGATAATGCACAGATAATGTAAACACCTGGAAGCTTATAAAAACACATTCTGCATTTGCTGTTGCTGAGGCAAAATATCTGTTCCTCAGAACCCCTGTATTTGGTGTTCAACGAGATTGAGCAGTGATGCAAAGGTGTCTCAATACTCAGGCAAATAAAAACGAATCATGCTTAATTTTTGTATCTTGAGAGACTCAGATAACCCATTTTAAAAAAAAGAAAAAAGAAAAAAAGAAAAAGGGAAAAAAAATCTTATTACACCCCCATTCTACACCACTTATTTCAGGCATTAATCTTTCTGAGACAGGAAGCAATTAGCACCGAAGTGATAACATCTTTCACGATTTCACCGAGTAAAAAATACATTAAAAAAAATAATAAGGAAAAGATGTTCTGGTGTATCCTCGGGTTTACAGTGGGGGCTCTTCTGCCTGTTTTAAATGTGGATTGAGCCAGGACAAAACCCAGAGAGAAGAATTGAGGCTCTAAAGGCGGCGCTGAAGAAAATCTCCCCCCTCTCTCCCCCGCAGCACTCAACTCTCCTCTTTCTTTCCTAGGTGATGAAACTCGGGAACCCCGAAATCGCCAGGAGGTTGTTAATGAACGGGGCGAACCCCAACCTGAAGGACAGTACTGGCTTCGCCGTCATTCATGATGTAGCCCGAGAGGGGTTTCTGGACACTTTGCAGACTCTTCTGGAGTTTGAGGCCGATGTTAACATTGAGGATGATGAGGGCAACCTGCCCTTGCACTTGGCGGCCCAGGAGGGGCACGTGCGGGTGGTGGAACTCCTCCTGGCACGAGCCGAGTGCAAAGTGGGCCACCAGAACAAGCGGGGGGCCACTGCCTACGACCTGGCCAAGCTCTACAAGAGATCCGCAGTGGTGAAGCTCTTGGAGGACAGCAGCTTCTTCCCTGGAGCCAGGGATTAACTCCAGCTCGGACAGGCTCTCTCTGGACACTGAGGCTTTCAGCCTCCTTTTGGGTTTTTTCCCTCCTTTTTAATAGCAATTGTTGCAACTTTTTTTTTTTTTTTTTTTTTTGGAACAGCTGTTAGTATGAGTCTCAAGAAACTATCGAGGTGGGTTTTTAGATAATGGAAATGTTTTAAATCCACACTCCCAGCAATTTTTTACACTTGCAATTTACCCAGTACTCACAGGCTCAGCCGTGTGTATGTTGGTCTCTCATACCTGCTTTTCCAGTATCGAGTTTTCCAATTTATTTTAGGTCACTCATATTAATGAGTTAATACAGGAGCTACATACTCACATGCTTAATGTTGATGGACTTTTGAGAAAAGGAAATAGCTTACTGTGATTTTTCCCCTCTCTCAACGCACCCCCATCCCTCCCACCCCCCCTTCTCGCCAGCCTTCAGTCAGGCTTAAGGATTTGAGGTCCTGTTTTGGATTAAACGAGCCTTTTAAGGGGTACCCTGTAACTCCCTGCCCAGGCAGAGCTTGAAGTCAAAGGCTGCTTGGCCTGAGGACGGAGGATGGCGCTTAGAGGCTTTGGGACATAGCTGCATTCTGACACTTAACAAGAGCTTGTAGACTAGAAGTAGGTCACTCACTTTCTAGATGTAGATGACACTCTTCCCCTTTGTGTATTTAAACTTTCACCGAGCTGGTTTTGAATTTAGTTAGCAGAAACAGGATAAGTGGTGTTCTTTTGATTGTCAGAGGTTTTAAACAGCTCAGTTTAGTAGTTCATGTTTACTGTGCACTGAACAAGATTTTTTTTCTAGTTTCAAAACAAGCAGCAGAGAACTATTGTCAGAGGCGAGAGCACATGAAGGCTGCAATACAAGTTTTCTCGTCGCTTCATAAGCTGAATACAGTTTAGCTGCTCTTTGTGAAATATTTGCTTTCCACCAACTATTCTGTTTTGCCCAGAAATAAACTATTTTAATGATCGATGCATCTCACAGAACAGGAATATTTGAACACAGAGATATTTAGGAAGCAGTACATTTGATATTTGGGAAGTTGTTATTTCTTGCACATAAACCACAATTTAACCATTGAAAAAATTTCCATTGCAATACAGTTGAGAGTATTCATCAGGCTCAAACTCTTTTACCTCTCATTTACCAGGAGCTAATGTCGCTCAGGACCGTATAGGAAATAGTTTAGCATGAAATTTTTAACGTTTGACAGGATCTAGTTGTTGGACAGATGGGCAGTTTAAAGTGCTTTCTTTTGGACAGCCTAAATTTTAATTGTGCAAAACAGGTTTTAAAGCAACGCAAAATAAATAGTACTTAAAGAGCACTTAAAAGAGGAAAGGTTGTACATTAATTTAGTTTTTAACCTTCCCCAAAAAAATATTTTAGCCCCACAAAATCCGTTGCTACCGTTTTCAAGTAAAAAGTAATTTGCTGAAACTGTCACGTTTACGATCTGCTCTGTCACACTGCTGTGTTTTCTGATTAAAAGCCTCTGTGAAGTACGAAGGTTTGCGCGCTTTTGTTGTCATTTTTGTGTTATCAAGGGATCTAGAGATCATTAATCCAAGCAGCGCGGCACACAGGATGCATGATCGGGGAGATGCCCCGCAAAATACCCGGTATAAACAGCACTAAACCCATTTAAGTATTAAAACCTAGCAAGGTAATCCGCAGGTCCCCGAGGTGAAGTGACCCAAACAGCTCTCTGTTGCTGTCCGTCTCCCTTTCCTCATGTCCTGGAGGATGCTCCAAGTTTTTCCCTTCTCCACAACCAGAGCCCTGCACTCCTCTTACAAAGCAGAAATCCGCGCTACCACCAGGATTTCTCCCATTCGCTGCTACAGCAGAGGTGAACACCCGAAGGTAACATTCATCTTTCTCACTTATTTTTCATCTGTGCTACTAAAAATACCCTCATCTCAGACCCGTTTTGAGCTCCATCAGCATTTAATTTGCACTGAGACGAAGTGTAAGTGGTGGCTTAAGAGAACAACTGCTTTTTTTCCAAGAAAAATGCCCCGCCTAGTCAGAAATAGCGGCTTTTATTGCATGCCAGAAGTTCAGGTTTAGAGCCAGGACGTGTTACGCCACGGTCCTGCCCATGGTGTCGGCGGGTGAGTCACGGGCGATAGTAAGTCTGGTTTAAAGGTACACTTTATTTGCTTTTACTGCTGCGTTTTCTCTGTCAGACACTCCACGTACCCGAAACAAGATTATAAATTGAAACTCGTGGTTGGATACTTTGAAAGAGAAAACGACTCTCTGTTGCTTCAGGAAATTAATACTTAAAACGAAAAGCCTCTGAAAAACCAAAGCAATAAAGCTGGTGGGTTACCTGCACCTTACGGGGTTTGCAGGTGGCAAAACGTTCCCAGCTCTGGGTGGTGCTGGGGGTCAGCTTTCCTCCAGAATGTTTTACAGTTTCTGAGCGAGGAGAAAATAATATAAAGCAAGTCTCATTAATAGGGAACCTTCATACAGAGAAAGGATCCTGACGTCGGAGGTGGTCGCAGAAATCACTTTTTTGATTTTTCCCTGGTAGTCTGGTAACATCAGAAAGTCTAGTTTTACAAATTTGCGTGTTTGTGAAAAAGTCGAGAATAATACTGACCCGCAGATGCAAAACGGCAGCGTTTGAGGTGGAGCGAAGTATTTTTAAGAGCTTTTATTGAGACGTAAAGCAACCGAAAAGTAAGCCTCCCTGGCAGGAGCAGAGGTCGCCCTGCCAACAGCCCAGGAACCAGCAGTGGACGATATAGTATCGAGATGAGATAGATAAATAAAAACAAACGCAGCAAGCGCAGAGAAGTGTGAGGGAATGGAGTGTAAATTGTAGCTGTACCAGGATTCACACTGACCGGGCTACGTGAGAAGCCGGCTGTGGGGAAAGAGCCCTCTCCCCTATTTCAGTTACACGGCTGAGCAAGGCTGTTCCACTTGACCTTTGTGTCTAAATCATCCTCGGAACAACGGCGGGGGCTGTTGAATTCCTTTGGAAAAGGAGCAGATCCCTAAAGGGATCCTAGAGGGAACGAACAGAGTCCAATCTGTGGCAGCAGCCCCGTGAGAGGGTGACAGATCCCGTCGGGGAATGCCGGCGGAGGGAGGGAGAGAGGGAGGGAGTGGGCGAGAGCTGCGCGGCCAAGGCAGGCACAGAAAGCTGGCCCTGTACTTACAGAGGGCTGCGTAAATTCTGAGACATTTGAAGGTGAAATCGGCTCAGTCGCCAGTGCGATAAATCCTTGCACGTTTTAAGTACACGAAAAGACTTTCTTTCCAGTTTTCGGTGTGAGAAGAGGAATGAAATCAATCCTTTATTCCATGACAGAATAAGGAATTAGCTTTGTAGGAAATGCCATCGCACTGTTCACACGAAGAAAGGGTTAAATCAGGAGAAAATCACCACTTTTTAGCTCTTAAGAGAGAGAAAAGGGGCTCTTCTACAAATGTACCTGGAAATTCACTGGGCAGCCAGAAGCAGCCGTACATTGTTACCGACTGACTAAAAGCGTTGAAATTCCCTCGAAAAAACGCGACGGGAGGAAAGCGCCTGCATTTATTTGTGCGGACTGTTATACCGTGCGTGGCGGGGCGGGGGAGGGGGGGAAAAGAGAAAGGAGAAGGGAAGAAAGCGAGAAAGAAAGAAAGAAAGAAAGAGAG
>NW_008616569.1:0-4795 GCF_000691845.1 Merops nubicus
CAAACCACTTCTAGTGATAGCTGTGTTGCACAGTAGTATTTTCTGAAAGAAGTTGATGTACAAAATAGCTTTTATCTGAAATAAAACATCTCATTTACTTTTTAAGTGTGCTACGGTAAACATTTGTTGCTTTTTATTATTAGGGATCACCAGTTTAGCAAAGACATTGCTTATTTACAGTAGCCTGAGCTGCAGCTAACTCCCTATTTATTTATTTACATGCAGAGTATATCTTTTATCTCAGTAAAAAGTTACTTTGTCAGTCATCCTTCCACCAAATATTTTCCCCTCATAGCCATAGACGTTTTCCTGTCTTTTGAAACAAAAAACATGCCACTCCTATGAAATCCAGGGATGAAGTGGACGGAAGCCCCATAGGAAGGCAACAAGGCAGCCACAGCTTTTTATCGGCTGGAACAGATCACACAGCTGGAGAGGGAAGGTCCCATTCCTGCAGGCTGGAGGGATGCACAGCTGACATGCACCTCACCTGCACAACTGGTCAGAACACACAGCTGATGTGGACACAATAAAGGATTTAGTTAGCTATGGTTTATTCAGAAGCTACTCTAAACTGATGGCCACCACTCTCCATTAGCTGTTTTAAAGAAGATAAATGTAAATGTTCAAAACTGCTTCTAGCAACCATCAGCAGTCATCCTTCACTTCAGTCCCACTTAATAGACCAAGTAATGACTGGAGTTACAACCCTGCAGCTTGTGGTACCACAGCATCTTTCTAAGCGAGGTCTGTCATCACTGCCTCCCTGGTCTTTTCAGCTTTCCAGATGCTGCCTTCTCTCCCCTCGCCTTAGTGCAGAATGTGTGCCTGAAGTGCAAGTGCCCCAGGTCTCTGGGGATGCCAGCGTGGAAAAGCCCTGCAGCCACACTCCGTGCTGACACACCTCCTTCCACCCCAAAGGAGGGAGGAAGGAAGCTGCACTTGGTATAACCCACAGGGACCTCACCACAGTCACCTATGAGAATGTGTCTTCCTGGAGTAGGGGGCAGGAGAGCAGTTCAGGTGCTAATTCCCCCTTGCTGACCCTGAAAGCAGGTCCTGCCAGGCAGCCAGAGTCATCACTCCTGCAACAACCAGCTGCCCTGCGGATCTGCCTCCCAAAACTCATGAAGCCCCAGCAGCCCCATCCACTGTGCTTCCCAGAGGCAGGGGCACAAGGGCAGCGTGCACCCTGATGCTCCTGCGGCACTTGGCCCACACCCTGGGTGGTCATCCCATGCTCACCCTCTGCACCCATAGGTGCCCCTGAGCTTAAAGAAACACCTTTTCCCTCAAGTTTCCTTTTTCCCTTCAATCCCAAATCTTCATGCAAACAACCCCCAATGCCTAGCATCCCAGGCACAGCTTCAGCCTTGCCTTTATCAGAAGGGCTAAACCAAAGTATTTCATCATCTGTTACATTTGTATGGAGAAGGCACAGAGCCGAGATCCAGGATCGTTAGCATAATGACTTTTAAATTACAATAATAATGAAGATCCTTTACCAAGCCTTGACTAAAAATCCCAAAAGTTTACTGCAACACAAATGAGCTCTATCTCAATTTGCATTTGCTGATAGCCAATAACCTCACTGAAAGCCACCGGAGATTAAAAGCCAAAGAAATGTAAAAGGCGATACTTGAACTTGGGTACCCTCAGAAATGCTCGGGTGTCTATCCCTCCCTGCGAGAGGAGCCCTACCTTCCCAAAATTGTATATTCTATGTTGCATAACGAAATTTTACATTTATCTGGGCCACTCAAAAGCTGCACCATCCAGTCGGGTTGGGTTTTGTCTGCACTGGTGAATTAGGCTGGGTTCCCTGAGGAGTCTGCACACACATCTATTGTACCCCATTGAGCTGTCGTTGATGATAAGTGGGACTGCTTGTGGCAGCACAGCCAAGCAGGTGCTAGCAGCATTTGCAATGTGATACCCAGGGAAACTTGTGTGACATTTGTGCAAAGTTGAGACTAGCACCAGCCTTCCCCCCTCAGCACCAGTGGGGACCACAGTATAATGTTTAACATGGGTGAATGCAATGTGACTCAACCAATGTTTAACCAGATAAATCCCAATTTAATGTTACTGTGAATATCACTGTGGATAAAAAGCAATCGTTCTTAACAATCCTGTCAATTTAAGTCACATATTTGTCAGTAACACTACAAAATCACAGACTGACTGACTCTTAATCAACAGTTTCAGAAGCCCAGAGGAAAATCCTGCCCCATTGGAAAGCAAGGGCAGGACTTCACTAGGGTACAGATTTCACCACAGTTGTTAAAACAACATAAACATAGCAACACAACGTGCAGGCTTGGGGATATAAAGACAAGCTCTGCCCCTCTGTAGGAAAGCCTTGAAGGTACAAGGGAAAAAGGAGAGCGTGCCTTTTCAAGGGATCTCTGGAGGGGTTCGGTTCACTCAGACAGCTCTGCGCATCAGGCAAAGGGGCAGAGAGAGATTCACTTCAAAAGAGGCTGACATCAAAAGCTCCAATCCAAAGCAAAATGCTAATCTGCACACCACCCACACCCCAGCCTCCTCCGTCAGGCTGCAGGGGCACGGCTCAGCAGGTAGCCTGGCACCAGGGCAAAGGCAGCACCCAGCACACGCCGAGCCTGCCCAGGGCTGCCCACGCAGCTTCTGATCAGGTTTATGCTATAAGAGCAAGTTTGCAATGTCGATGTGCCATTCTCAGGCTCTAGGAAAACAATTATCTCCACTTGCTTGGTTTTCCTGATTCATAAAGTTCGCTGTTTATTAGCAGAAGGCCAAAAATACTGTTCTTATTTGAATAATCCCCAAGTCAAATTAGAGAATGCTGATTTTAGCCAAGTATCAAAGTCTTAGAGTAATTCAGTTAAGTAGTGCAGCTGCTCAGGAGCACTGCACAGAGGCACACGCCCCCGCAGCACAACCCCACCGCTAGCTGGAAGATCTTCAGTAGCACTGTTACTTCCGACTCATATATAGATCAAATTCCCCGAGTTCCAGAGAGAGCTCCAAACCTTCCCCAACCTGAAGAGCAGCTGTTAGTAGGGCAGGACTTCTGTGTTTGTCCGGGTTGAGAGGTTAATGGCTACTCCACAGACACATTTTTTCAGTTAACTGGCAGGTCATTTTAGCAGATGATCTGCAGGTATTTTGCAACATCTAGAGATAACCCTGTGGAGTGCTTCTGTCTGAGCTTCCTGTCTTTTTTTTTGAAGACTGTATCAGATAAGCCAGGGAAAGCAGGCAGCCGAGATTTTCCTGGACTAATCACACATTGCCAAACTCTGCCCTTTCAATTCCCAAACAGCAAACTTCTCCAAATTAACATCAAATGGAGTTCAGTACTTGTCAAAGTTATTTTTAAATCCTACCCTTAAAAACCTTTAATCTTTCAAGTATCTCAAGACATGCAGCATACAGACAGTTTTGATCAACTTCACAGCAGAGTTTCAAAGTTCACACCTTCACCAAACATGAAAACGATGCTGGAATGATCCAGCTCATGTTACTTAAGAAAACAAAGGTCTTCATTCCTACCTGAGATTTCATCCACTTAAACTTCATAAATCATTAGATTGAGAAAGGAACGGCTGAAGTCACCTATGTTTCTGTTATTAACACACTCTTCTTCAGCTAGTCTAATGAAACAGCTTCTCCAAGCTTCTCACTCCAAGATGAGTTCTTATCTTCTGCTACCAGATAAAGAGCTACTGGTTCAGACAGACAGCGACCACGCAATCACCTGCCTTAATCCAAATGTTTTTCTTTAAGGTCACAAGCTAACTGTCTGTTTTTTCTGCAAGTCCTCACAGGACACGGAAACGGCATTTATGAGCTACTTCACCACATTAGCTGTCCCCCAGCTCCTGGAAGAACCAGGAGTGGCTTGTCAGATGATGCCTCACAGTAAATTCAGCCAGCTCAGTTAATACCACTTTCATTTTCCAGAAGCAAGTAAGGACCTCAAGCCTGCAAACACAAGGAAGAACACAGCTCGCTCCCCTGAGGCCCTGCTGCACGTCATGACTACTTACAGTAAAAGGAGTGCTGCCAGTGTAATGCCATCATTTGATTATTTTTTTAATACAACCACCTGAAAAGAAGAATCTCCCAAAGTGTCATTTTACAAACCTAGGACTTTCAGCGATTTCTTTGCAAAAAGAATACAAATATTAGTTTTAGGTTGTTGACAGAGGCAATGAGGAATGCATCTGGCTAACCTTTGAAAGTCAACAGAATTATGGGATCAAGTCCACAGTAAACTTTAGAGAGTGGCACCTGCAGAGGAAATTACTCATTGCATGATTGATGCCACAATTAGAGGCATAAAAAGTAATTCCATAATAAACAAGCAACCAAGCAGAAAAAGAACAATATCCTAAAAGCACATATGTCCCCATCTAAAACTATGTATCAGACGACATCGAACAGCCTTCACACACACAGACACAAATTATCCGAGGAGGCTGGGGCTGCACTGGGCCAGTATCTGCCCCTAGCACTATGGAAGCAGCTCCAGTGCCATCAGTGGGCTCACAGAGCTGCCTGCGGAGCTGCTGCTTCCTGCAGGAACAGAGGGCAGCAACTCAAACCAGCGCAGCTCTACTGGCCTCACATCCACCCAGCCCCACAAGTTGCTTTGAGCCTGAGGGATCTACCAGCCAAACCTCCCGGTGCAGAAAGGAATAAACATGTTTAGTTGCTAAAAAAGCAGAGATACATCTGATACATATCAACATCTCAACTTTTTTTTTTTTTTTAAGAGGAAAAAAAGAAGAAGGGAGGGGACACGGCA
>NW_008616569.1:4826-7845 GCF_000691845.1 Merops nubicus
TACACCACTGCAAGTTATACCCTCTGTTACCTTCATGCAACCACATCAGAAAAGCTTCAGCCAAAGAACCACCTCAGCTGAGGGAGCGTAAACTCTTCCACGCACACTTGTATTTATTTACCCTCATGATTCCTGTTTACTAACAACTTCAGTGCACCACTTCAATCCACAGCACATGGGCTTGATATGTTTTTGTGGTTCCTCTCCAGAAATTTTGCACAGATTAATGCTTCAGGATCCAAAAGCTGTGCACTAAACTGCAAGTGGGTTATTTATGCCCATGCCCCCATACTGGTCTGACCAGCAGAATGACGTGCTTTATGAGCCTCAAACGCTTGCTTACCTGAGACCGACACTTTCATCAGGGCTTCCAGGGGTCTGTTGTTGTCCAGATCACGACTGAGTTTGAGTTCCCCGGTGGCAGGGTCCAAAAGGAGCAAGTTTAACTCATTGCCTTGCACAAAGGTGTAGGCCAGGCTGTCAGATACATCGGGATCGTGAGCTGGGATCTTGCCAATCACACCAGAGGGGAAGCTGTTGGACTTGTTGGTCACGTAGTTATTGAAGAGGATCTGGAAATCCTGCAGCACAGGCGGGTTATCGTTCTGGTCCAGGAGGCGGATGTGCACTGTTGCCCGGCTCACAAGAGGGGCTGAGGTGGCCTGCACTACAATCACGTACTCTGTCCGGCTCTCGTAATCCAGGTCCATTAGAGCTGTGAGGTCTCCGTTGAGTAAGTCTAGTTGGAAGACCTCCGGGATGTTCCCCTCTACTATCTGGTACATGATCTGTGCATTGGTCCCCTCATCGGGGTCAGCTGCGCTGATTCGTGCCACAATAGAGCCCACGGGGCTGTTCTCCTCCACAAAGATGTCAAATTCATCCTTCTCAAAGACAGGGGGGTTGTCATTGATGTCCAGCACAGTCACCTGGATATCCACGGAGGCTTTCAGCGGGGGGCTGCCCCTGTCCACAGCAAAGGCCCGCAGGCTGTAGACAGCCACGTTCTCGCGGTCCAGCTTACGCAGCGTGCGTATCACTCCAGAAGTGGGTTCGATGTAGAAGTCTCCATCTCCGTCGTCACCACCTTGGAATGTGTAGAGCAGACGGCCATTGAGGCCCGAGTCACGGTCGGTGGCAGACAGCTGCAGGACGCTGGTGGAGAGCGGCACATCCTCAAACACCGAGCCCTGGTAGCGGTCGCGCAGGAAGTGGGGCGCGTTGTCATTGGCATCCAGGATGAGGATCTCGACGTAGGTGGTGTCCGACTTCTGGGGGATGCCATTGTCATGAGCTGTAATGGCCAACGTGTACGAGGCCTGGTCCTCGTAATCCAGCTCCATCAGGGTGGTGATGGTGCCTGTGTCAGGGTCGATGCGGAACTGGGGGATGTTGTCGTCCAAAATGTAAGTGATTCTCGCATTCTCCCCCGTGTCCTCATCCGTGGCACTGATGGTGACAATAGAGGTGCCGATGGGCTTGTCCTCACTGACGCTCACTGTGTAGTGGGAGCTCTGGAAGACTGGGCGGTGCGTGTTGGCATCTGTAACGTTGATGAAGACCTGGACAGTGTCGAAGCGAGTGCCGTCAGAGGCAGTGACCGTGAGTACATACTGCCTTTCCTGCTTGTAATCCAGGGGCAAGGCCAGCGTGATCAGTCCCCCTCCGCTCTGGCTGGTGATGGCAAAACGGTTCCTGGTGTTGCCACTGGTGATCTGGTAAGTCACAACACTGTTAACGTCTCGGTCCACTGCTGTCAGGGTCAGGACACTGCTGCCCACAGCTGCGTCCTCGTTCAGTCTGAGGTGATACACCTTCTCTGTGAAGGTGGGGTTGTTGTCATTCACATCCAGGACAGTGATGGACACGCTGGCTGAGGAGGTCATGACCGGCACACCATGGTCTCTGGCCTCCACTCCAAAGTGATAGTTCTCCACAGTCTCTCGGTCCAGCTCTGCAGCCACCGTGATCCACCCTGTGCTGTTGTTGATCTGAAAAGGGAACCCAGAGTCACCAGCTACAGAGGCACCTCCAGCTGACGGTGCCATCTCTATAAGTTTGTACTCCAGGCGGGCATTCTCCCCAGAGTCAGCATCCACAGCCTGGATGTGCAGCACCGAGTAGCCCAGAGGGACGTTCTCCAGCACTGTGGCCTGGAAGGGAGTGCTCACAAAGATGGGGGCATTGTCATTCACGTCCACAACCTGCACTGACACCATGCCACTGGAGTTGATCAAGGGAGGCCTGCCCCCATCCTGGGCTTTGATCCGGAGCGTGTACTCCCGGATAGTCTCATAATCCAGAGGGTTGATCAGGTCGATAGCACCAGAGAAAGAGTGGATGTAGAACTGGCCTTTCAGGTTGCCGCTCACGATGCTGTAGTGCACCTGGGCATTGCTGCCCCGGTCCTGATCTGTGGCCTGCACCTGCAGTATCTGGCTGTTCACCGGGGCGTCCTCCGGCACCTGGACCAGGTAGCGCTTCTCACTGAACTGAGGGTAGTTGTCGTTCTCATCCTCGACGGTGATGTGCACCATAGCCGTGGCGCTGCGTGGTCCCGGATCCTTGCCCTGGTCGTTGGCTTCCACAACCAGGTGATACTCAGAGACCTCCTCGCGGTCAACCGGGGCTCGGGTCCTCACGACGCCGGAGCGCGGGTCGATCTCGAAGACGCCATCGCCGGCCCCCGGCTCCAGCAGGCGGTAAAGCATGTTGGCGTTGGCCGGGGCGTCCCCGTCGGTGGCGCGGATGGTCAGCACCTCGTAACCCACCTCGAGGTTCTCCCGAATGCTCTCCCGGTACTCCGGCTGCTCGAACACGGGCTCGTGGTCGTTGGTGTCACTGACGGTCACTGTCAGATAGGTGGTGGCGGAGCGGCGGCGCGGGGAGCCGTGGTCGGAGGCGGTCACTTTCAGCACGTGGGTGTCCTTGGTCTCCCGGTCGAGGCTGCGGGCAGTAACCACGCTGCCCGTCTCGGCGTCGATGGAGAAGTAGTCGTTGGAGCGCTCGTCAAAGAGCG
>NW_008616570.1:0-1054 GCF_000691845.1 Merops nubicus
GCGGGCACGGGGAGGGCCCGTGGCAGAGGGGGCAGCAGCGTGTTGAGGAGCTGGCTCCTGTGACCCCGCTGTGGGGAGGAACCTGACTTATCCCACGGGCTTATCTTGGGCACCAGGGTGATGCTCACAGAGCCTGGAGAGAGGCAACACCTCTGCTTTCCCCTCTGCTCTCTGTGTGGACAGGAAGGACCAGGCCAGTTACCACATCCCAGGGTGGAGAACCATCTGCTCCTGTCCCCAGAAGCACCAGAAGGGAAGCTGTGCACAGGGAGCAGCTGTGGGTGCCTGGCACAGGCTTTGGGGGGCAGCTCTGCTGGGGGCAGCTCTGCTGGGGGCAGCTCCGTGGGGCCCCGGAAAAAACCACGCCCAGGGGCAGCTGCTGACTCTGGATTTTTGCACAGACCAAACCAAAAAAGAGACCCCCAGGTTTACTCTCCTTAGTCCCCTGGTTTGGCTTCTCCCCTGCAGGCTGCTGTGTGGGAGCTGAAGCATCAGGGAACTTCAGGCACCTCATTCTGTCTCCTCTGCCCTCAGGGTGGGTAAGGAGAGGAGTTACTGGTGCCAGAAGTGGGGGGGTCTGAGCCCCCAGCATGGCTCCACAGAACCCAGAGGTGTTCTGGGGCTACCCCTGCCCTCCCTGGCACCCTGAATCCATGTGAGGCAGCTGGGACCTGGTTTCAGCTCGAGCCCTGGGGCAGGAGGGCAGAACTGGGGGGGCTGGGGGAGGAGAAGGGGAGCCCCAGGGTGGTGCTGGTGTGAGCTTGGGTCCTAAAGGTGACTGCAAGGCCAAAAAGGTGACTCTGAGAGAGATTCCTGGGGGTGAGTCCAGCAGGGTTTCCTATAGTGACAGCAGGTCCCTTGGGTGTACGTCTGTCAGCATCTCCCACTGGTGAGAGCAGGTCCCACAGGAATGTCACCAAGGTGTCCCCTCTGTGACAGAAGATCCCGGGGGAGGGTCTGTCAGGGATTCCTACAGGTGACAGCAGGACCCACCAGGATCACAGAATCTTTTTGGTTGGAGGAGATCTTTCAGCTCATTGAGTCCAACCATCCC
>NW_008616571.1:0-414 GCF_000691845.1 Merops nubicus
GAGTAGTTGGGGGAATCTGAACATTAAAGTATTTTAATGCAGACATACTGGCATTGATCTTAGCAGCTATCCTAAATCGCTGTGACATAATATGGGACATCAAATATTCTCATAGAAAAACCTTTTCTTTCCACTCCCTTCTCCATTTCACATTCGCGATCTCCTGAAGGCTGATGACCACTGTGTCAGGTGATACCTAGGCAGGTCACATTTCTTCCTCGTCTGTACTATTTTTATTTCTGAAAGAGTCGGGTCTAAATGAGATCTTTTAGCTAACAGTGTTATCACTGCTAAAAGCATACAGTCTGTGAAAACATGCTGTTAACTTCAGACAGTGCAGTTAATTAGAAGAGCTTTAGCTGAAAAGTTAAATCATTGAACAGAACCAGCTCTGTTCTACCCCAAACCAGGACA
>NW_008616572.1:0-869 GCF_000691845.1 Merops nubicus
CCAAGCCCCTCTGGATGGCCTCCTGTCACTTTCTAAAAGCTCCTTTGAATGCCACATGCGATAAAGTAGTATTGGTTTTTTTTCTGTAGGAAAAGAGGCATGGACATGTGGTCTGGCATGAAGCCTATAGGTTTCCTATGGAGCTTTCCTCCCTGTGAGTGCAAGGTGCACCCTTCAGCATACTGAAACTTTATTACACCAGGCACGCACTAAGGGAGAAACTTACAGAGGAATGCCTTTCCTAGTATGTTCTGAGCTGTGTAGATGGGTTTACATCTTTCCTGTGGTTACAAGGGTTTCCTGGTTGCTGAGGTTGGTCCTGTTTTTTTCTGTTTGTTTTTTTTTTTTGGTTTTTTTTGGGTTTTTTGTTTGTTTGTTTGTTTGTTTGGGTTTGTGTGTGTGTGGGTTTGTTTGTTTGTTTGTTTTTGTTGGTTGGTTGGTTTTGTTTTGTTTTGTTTTTTCCAATAGCCATGTTGGCAGTCACAAAGCAGTCTGACAAAGGTCTGGTTTGTTTCTTTTTTTCATGCACTTTGGTTTCCTAAAAGGAGTTTTCAAGTATCAGACTCTTTGGTTAAACTGAAGATACTGGGAGTTGAGAGAAACTGAAGTCAAAACCACCAGCTGCAACTCTGCCATTGTCCCTCGTGAACACGAACTGTCTGAACACAGCCGCTGGGTAACTGCTGGGCAGAGCTAAGGCGGTGTCCTGCGTAGCGTGCACCTCTCCCGGCTTCACCGCTGGAACTTCTAAGCAAGACAAACTGTTTCCCCAGACACAGCCTGGCTAGCGCGGTAACCCCCCGCGCACCGACTTCGGCCAGGACGAAGGAACCTCTCCCCGGGGCCCAAGCGTCACTCTCTGCGCTGGG
>NW_008616573.1:0-334 GCF_000691845.1 Merops nubicus
GAGCGGGGCAGGAGTGGCCAGGCGCTCGCCTGCCTGAGCGTGCCTGAGGGGGACGCCCGCTTCATAACCGGGGTTCCTTCTGCTGCTGCTAGTCCTTAAGCAACACCTGGGTTCTTTTGGACTCATGAACAAAGCAAAGCAAGCAGAAGGTACCTGTAGTTTGGGTTTGTTGTCTGTTGCCTGCCTGCATTAAAGCTATATTGTAAATGCACTTAGGAGTTGTTTTGCTCTGTAAAGAGGAGTGTGAAAAGGCAAGAACGAGAGCAGATCTGCAGATCCAAAGCAGTTAGTGTCACGGCTGGGAGAGGAAGGACAGGTTGGGTGTCATCCACTA
>NW_008616573.1:365-13287 GCF_000691845.1 Merops nubicus
GTTCCATCCAGTATGGCTTTATTTTTGTGCATGTGTAGGTTACTTGCCTGTTAAAATGATTTCTTCTCATAATTATTTTTATAAATGGGTCTTGTGCTGTGCTAAGAGATTTCATGGTGTCCTGTACACCTTCAAACCTCTTAGGAGCCTGGGATGATACATGGTTAGTGTCCCATGCAAGTATTAAATATTTTTACCCATACAAGATCTTTTACAAGATCAGAGATAATAGGGAAGAACAACGCGAGGTTTGTGTTGTGCCTCCTCACTTGCTTTGCGTGCTAGAACGTGGACAGGCTTCTATGAAGAAGCTGCTGGGCTGCTGAGCCTGCCCTGCAGACCCACCCCTGTGGTGCTGCAGCCTGTGCCGGAGGCCGTGCTGGTGCAGGCAGATGCCGGTGAGCATCCCGGCTCGGGAGTCGTGCTCCCGCGGTAAAACCAGTGGCCTGACCCCCCTGTGCCTGGCCTGTGAGGGGAGCACGTTTTGCCGTTCCTGGTCACACTGGTGAACGGGGCAGGAGCTGGTGAGGAGCACAGGCAGAGGAGGGTTCTGGGGAGCCAGGGGTCCGGGGCTGGGCCGGGCCAGGCCCCTCCTGGCGGGGCAGCTCGCGCAGGCCTGCTCGGGGGGTAGCTGTCCTCACGGGAACCGGCTCAGGTTTGTTCGTTTGATGTATCTGGTGTGTCAGCATTTCAAAGGTGTATTTGAATTTGTTTGCATATATTGCACTTTATGATGTCACCAAACTTCCGTGGCAAATTACAAGCTCTGTAAAAACTACCTTTAGGATCAGTATATGGTTCTAGGGCAAGAAGAGGGGAGGAATTACAGTAATTTAAATTATTTGTTTGTTTACGCTAACATTACATTTACTGAAACTTGAAAGCAAATAATTAAAGGGCTACATTAAACTTAGAAGTAAGTAAAAAGAAAAAGAAGGTAGACTCAAGTCTGTTTGCAGAGCTTCAGCGTGCAATAGAAGCAGGGCTAAAATGTATTCGTCAGAATTTGGCTAAGTAACGAATAATTACAAATCAAGATCTCCTAGCTGATCTTCACAGAGCTGCTGGCAGAATAGTTTGGGCACAGATATTAATGGTCCATTTTTCCCAACAGTCTAGAGGACATGAGGGCTGAGTCCCTCGCCGGGAGCCAGCCGGGAGCTCCCTGCTGTGTGAGGTGTCGCCCCGCAGCACTGCCCGAGCCCAGGGCTCACCTCGGCCTGCAGTGTCCTCTAGGCGTGGTGGTTCTTGCTCAGCATACTATACATCTTTAATTTAGCTGTAGAGTTTCCATTTCAATATTACAAATAATGGCATATAAAGTTTTGAGGTTGATTTCCTTACATTTTAGTCTACAACGATATCTTGTGACCTTAATTTCAGAACTCGAGAATGGACTGTTAGGTTTATTCACCTGTTTTTTGAAACAGTCTCACCAAGTCTCTCTTCCTCTACCTTTGCTGTTTCATTGAACTTTGAATTGCCCTTGCTTTAGAATTGTCTTAGGAAATGAAACATTTTTTTCTTGTATCTCTTTTCTGTTAATTCCCCATTAGGGGGAAAAGGGGGGGAAAAAAAGGAAGAAAAACTAAAACCAGAATCCTTGATATCTGTGTAATATTAGTAACCTTTTGGGACTTTCTTGTGTTTTGTTCACAGCCTGGTTTCAGTTTCGTGTTTGTGAGTGTACATACATGCTAGAGGTTTCCACTGATTTGTTTCCCTCTGGTTTGTACAGTTTCTTGCTTGCTCCAGGTCTTCAGGCAGTCTTGGGAATGTAAGTTCCGTAGGAATCGTGCAGTTATGGGTAGGTTTTTTGGGGGTTGAGGTGGGCACACAACCTTTGATGTGTATGCAGCATGTGTGGCATATTTTCTAGGTTGTAGCTTTATCAAATGACTTAGAGAAGCATTGCTGTGTTCCCTACTCAAACTTTTAGGACATAGAGGATGACTGTATTTCCAGTCAATCCATCATTAAATAGGGCTACTTAGGATGTTTAGCTTAGCCAAGTGGGTGGTCAGAAGTGCTTGCCTTGCAGTCCAGAAGACATCACTCAATGCTGAACACTCTGCTTTTGCTTTGGCACTTCAGCTGTGGCTCTCTGGCAGCATCAGCTGCTCTTTTAAATTTGCAGCCTGTGCTAGCGTTTGTCTTGAGGCCACAGAAAGTTATTTTTTGCATGTCTACATCGAAAATGAGTGAAACTTGACAAATGTCTTGTTACAGCTCCCGTATTTGTATTGCTGTTTTCTGTTTACCCAGACTGTAAGGCTTTATGAAATTCTGTCAAAGCTTTTTGAATACCAGAATTGAGGAATTGGGGTGGTTTTATGCAACTTGCTGATGCTCAGATAGGGGGAAAAAAAAAGTCTGTATCTTACTGATGAGTTGCTCTGGTGATAA
This sequence comes from Merops nubicus, assembly GCF_000691845.1. Lineage (NCBI taxonomy): Eukaryota > Metazoa > Chordata > Aves > Coraciiformes > Meropidae > Merops > Merops nubicus. The sequence continues at coordinate 2,772 of NW_008616573.1, forward strand.
ATGGAAGAGTGACAATTTAATATTGACTTCAGCTGCATATGTAAATAATTATCTTACGCAATAGTAGACTGGGCCACAAAACAGGATTTGTGGTGCATCATTTAGCTAAAATAACTCTTGCTGGATGATTTCTTTCCTCATGCAGTCAGGGAGCTGCAGCTGGAGCGGTGGGAAGCTGTTGGTGGGGCAGTGGGGTGGCAGCAGGGCTCTGCTCCTGGGGCTGCTCTGCCCTGGGGCTGCTGCTCTGGGGCATGGGACTCTGTCACTTCCTTTAACTTTGTTAGTTAAATTTGGTTAACTAACAAATTTAGTTAAAAAATTGTGGAAATGTCTGCTAACCTGTATCAACACAAAAAGAAAAAATAGGAAATCTTGTTACACTGATTCTGATGATGGCCACTTGCTTGTAATGTACATTAGAAATTTTTGGAGTTTAATATGTGCCACTTTATTAGACAAATCCCCCCATGCCAAGAATTTACAGTTACACAGAACTTTGAGCCTTTGTGCTGCATGTCACTGTAGGTGTGTTCTGGATGCCGAAATGGCAGATTGGAGGTGCAGGACAAGTGGAACATTACGCTCAGTCCCAGCAGGAGCTGAAGTGCTGGCTGGCAGCTCCCCCCGAGCACGGGTCCCTGTGAATACACCACTTGCTGCTGGTGCCTGACACAACAGATGCATTCCAACGATGAAAGCTTAGCCAAGCAGTAAACCAAAACACTAAAGAAATATGTGTGAAGTACATACATTTTCAACAGAACTATATATTTAGCTTTTTACAGCTTTGCACCATTTTAGAAATATTTAATAAATAATACTTAATTTCATCAGCTGTTGTTTTTTGATGCCAACGGCAGTATATTCAAGTAGTTAAGGTAGTCTGTGGAAGTCTTTTCTCTCAAGGGGGTACTCTTTAAGTCAGAAATACATTTCATGTTATGGAATACTTGCTAAGATAATGAGCTTGAACTGTCCCATGTCAGACAATGCCTGCAAAAGGTATTTGTAGCAACAGGAATTTAACTGTCCAGTCTAGACACTGAAGGCCGTAGCTGTGTTTACATAATTTTTAAAAAACAGCACAGTGCTTCAGACATCTGAATAAAGAGCTTGGGTTTCGGTCAGTGTTGGTGCTGTCCCTGCAGCCTTGCTGTCCCCACACGGGTGTGACAGGGACCTGCCCGGGACCTGCCCCCGCCGGGGCTGCCTGGGAAGTGGGGCCGCGTCCCTCAGCTGCCGTAGCCAGTCGACTGGGACAGGTCAGGACCTCCTTTTCTAACTTGGAAATCCAGAGCTGCTGGAAAGGGCTTTGCTGGAGAGCTGCTGCTTGAAGAACCTGAAACGATACCAGCGATTAGTACATTTGGTCTCCACATCACTTCCTGTGAAGCATTTTCCATTTACAGATTATTTTTTTCCAGATCAGCAGCTGGTTCAGTTTTGTGTCTAAGACATCAGCTTTGAACTAAAGCTGGAAGCTGGCCAAGAAGGGGTGTGAAACTAGCAAGGGGCTAAAAAAAAAAAAACATCCCAAAACCACAACCCAAACAAACAGGAAAACCTGAACTAAACAAACAAAAAAATCCAAATACTTAGGAAACACAAGTGAGGAAAAAAAAATACAAAGTATTAAAAAAAGATGAATAGATTGACTTCAGCAGAGCTTGCATGCATGATCCGTCTTCAGTTACCAAATATTTGTTGCTTGCTAAAAAAAATAGTTTTGGTGTACGTCTTTTGTATGCGTTTGTAGTTAAGTTTTTATTTCAGTTATTCTGTGTGCTCTTGTGAAGCAGAGAAGCTCTTGAGAAGGGGAGAGACAATTCTTTTGACCATACGTCTGATGTTTTATCTGTATTCCTTCCACAGCCTTCAAAAATAGCTGCTATACTGTAATAATATTTATCCCTGACTTCTTTAATTGAAAACTAGATACATCATACCAAACTGTTCTGAAAGAAAAATATAATTTCTGCATGTCTGCCCTACTAACCTAATTCCTTTTCAAGGATACCAGTAAGCTAAAATCAAGTCTCTTTGCAAGTGCAGCCCACCACAGGCTCTCTTTAGCTGCGTTCCACGTAGTACCAGGAGGAGTCACACAACAGCTAGCTGGTGGCAGCAGCTTCTCCGTGCTGTGGCAGGATCTGACCACACTGCTGTTTAAACAGTGCAGTAAAATGCACTAGACTTAGTTACCAAAGCTGAAACATGGGGTCACTTCCAAACATCTCATCTGTAAGATAACAAAATTACATGATGAAGTCAGTAGGTGGTATATGCTGGACTTCTGCAAAAATAATTTAATAAGAATTAAATCAAATTCTTAACTAGCTTAATTGTCTGTGAAGTAGCTTTCTACTTATCACCTGTGGTCAGAGCAACTTTATCATTCATGAGTCCTGTACATGTAAAGAAAGGTCACTTGGCCAGCTGTGTTGGGTAGAGATGTTTGGGGGGGGGTTATAATCCCATATATGTTAAGAGAAAAGTGTTTGTGTGTGCTTAGCACTCTTCACCTTTGCTAGCACCCCAGAAAGATGTCATCTCATTACAAGGAATTGAGTTTCCAGAAAGTCACATAGTTACAAGGTTCAGATTGCAAGTAAAAAAACCTGCAAAGTTGTGCAAAATTGACTTTGGCATGTAGTTACAATCCCCAAAATATGCCAAAGAAACATTCTGGCATTAATGCACTAATTAGATTCAGTGATAGTGTACTAGAAATGAGAAATATTTAGAAGTTTTTATGTAAATTGAATGGATTTTAGCCCGAGGCTGTGGAAAAATGAGGGTTTGGTGTCTTGGCGCTGCTCAGTGCACGGGATCAGGCAGGTGATGTAGTGCAGCTCCTTTGCACAGTCCCAGGTGTCCCTACATACCTTTGGTTTTTCACAAAGCTGTCGTGCTTCTGTACCACATTCACTTAGTCTGTTCTTCTGCAGAGAAAGTCGTAATAGCTTAAGAAATACCCATCTGTAGCTGTTTAGTGTGTCCTGTTAGCTGGGGGCTATGACCTTCTCCCCTGAGACACCCTAGCAGGCTCTGTCAAGCAACGCCTGGGTTGGTTTAAACCCACATGTATACCACTGAAGGCAGCTTAAAGTCATTTACCTGCTCTTGCACTTGGGTACAATTACAGAACTCAGGTGGTCACAGTGGCTGAGTTTTGGGGAAGGCAGCTGGTGGTTGTTGTAGGATAAGATCTTAACCTATCCCTAGTTACCCCCACAGGACGACACTGAGTTGAACTAGTTGCTTATCCTGTTTTGGCCTGTAGTGTGGTTTTGTTTCTGTTCTTCTTCAGTGTTTCTGACATCGGACTCGTCTTGCAGTGCTGCCAAGTGATTTCATCTTTGTCTAAACTCAGATATTTGTGCTTCTGGGCTTAGACAAGACGGTCCTTCAGGAAAGGTCACAAGCATCTTGGAAATACAGCAGAACACAAACTCCTGGAAGTGGCTGGGCCTGGCAAGTCTCAGTCTGGAGTTAGCTCTTCACCTGTAACCCTGTGCACCCGGTTTTATTCTATTCAGGTGGTCCACTTTATGTACATTCTAAAGAAAACATGAGTATTTCACCCCAGAAGACACTAAAATTGTAGACTGGGGGCAAGAATAGCCAATATGTAGTAAAAATTCTGTTACTATCTAGGTAGGAAGTTGGCTTTCAAATACTTGGAGCCTGCATTTGAATTCTCCTTTTTCCTTGAACTTTGTTATAATTGTAGTTTAATTTCTGCTAGTATGGAAGTTTAACTCTTTTATACACAGATGCTTGTTTCCAAAAAATGCTCCTAAATGATGGTTTCTATTTTAGAAAATAAGTATCTAGTATTGTTCATGTTGCTGTGCTGAAATTTTTTGTAATTGGTAACTGTGGTAGAAAGAAGTAGAAGAAATCATTCTAATTTAGAAATAGATGCATCTCACCCAAAATCACAATTTCATGCTAATATTTAGACATCATAAAATCCGATGGATTTGCCCATTTTTCCCTTAAATAGCTTTTTGCTTGGAAAATAGCAGCTTATAATCATTGCAAAAACGATTTAATATTTGAAGTTGGATAACTGATATGTGGAGTGAGAAACTACTGTACATATTTCTATGCAAAAATGTATCTAATTTTAATAATACATGGAAGCATTTTGCATTTGTCTGCAAGGCTAGTCTTGCATCAATGAATTATTGACATATGAAAGAACATTGCTTTGTAGAAGAAACAAAATGGTCTAGATCTACCCCCTTCAGAATGGAAGAGGGTAGATTTAGATTAGACTTAAGGGAAAAGTTCTTCCCTGTGAGGGTGGTGAGCCCCTGGCCCAGGTTGCCCAGGGAAGCTGTGGATGCTCCATCCCTGGAGGTGTTCAAGGCCAGGCTGGATGGGGCTCTGAGCAACCTGCTCTAGTGGGAGGTGTCCCTGCCCGTGGCAATGGTCTGAAACTAGGTGATCTTTAGAGGTCCCTTCCAACCCAAACAATTCTATGATTCTAAGTTAGTTTGATACAAAACAGTTATTGGGCAAATACAAGAGGCTTGGGGTTCCCACTGGTACGAGGCACCCGCTAGCTCTTCTGGAGGAACTGTCTCTTGGGGATCTCTGTAGCCCTGGCGATGTCAGGTCTGCTCTCTGCTCCTGCACAGTGGTGTGTGTGCTGTGGTTTGCCTCTCATCGTAGGCAAAGGATCAGAATTCTCTCTGGAGAATGAGATAACAGTAAAAATGGTAGGTCTGTTTCTGCTGATGGTTTTCAAAGTGCTTTACGTGTAGAAGAACACTCAAGTCTGTTGAGTCCCAGAGCTGGCCTCTGCCACGGGCAGCACACGCTGCCGTGCTGGAAGCACCTTGGTTCCTGCTCACTGTAGCCCGTGGCTGGGAGCACTGGCTGCACACTGGTGTGCTGGTGTCCTTGCACCCTGCGTGGGGAGTGCCCACCACGGGCATGCCCCTGCCCCTCCCACTGCCCCAGAGGCTGTGCTGCCCCAGGGGCTGTGCTGCCCGAGGGGCTGTTCTGCCCCGGGGGCTGCCGTGCAGCGAGTGCCCGGGCGTCCCGCCGAGCAGCACGAAGCTGACATCAGCAACCAGCACTTCAGCTGTCAGGTGTAAAGTGCTGCAGTGTTATTTACACAGGCTATTGAAACTTTTATCTGCTGGGTGGTTTGGTACAATTTTGTGTGCTTTGGTTAAAAAATAAAAAATAAATCCAGATCAGCCACATGTTTCATTTTTGTATAATTTTTTTTATTTCTGCAGCTCTACTGAGAAGTCATTTCCTTGGAGATCATCAGGTATTATCTTTTACGTGTACATTTTGCTTTAAGCCCCCAAACCTTTGTTTTCTTGGCATCCATTGTTTGTTTTGAAAGGAGCTGAGCATTTGCAGCAAAACCACGTAATCTTTTGCAAGTACTTTTCTCGTAGAGCACAGGTACCCTCTTGCTCACACATGAAGAGACTTGTGTCTTCCCGTTGCTGTAAAAGGTTGGTTTGGCTTAGAGGTAGTTGCAGGTGCTTTTCTTGCACCTTCTCATGCCTTTGCACTTGGGTGAGATGTGACCTTAAGAAGTCTAGTGTATTGGGCCTCCTTCGCAATTAATTAAAAATACTTTTAAGTCTTGCCCTTGGCAGGTAAGAATAATGAAAAAATACTCCATGTTTGAAGCTTGCATGCTGATTTTCCTTTTACAGATATTTTTACTTAACTGAGAAAACCTCCAGTAAATGGTGGTTTCCCTGAGAATGCTTTTTCCTGTTTTTGTATCTCGGATAGCTTGAACTTTCTTTCCCAAACAACAAACATCCCTCCTGTAGTACTTCTGCATCTCTTCCTGAGCCTGTTAGGTGGAGTGGATACAGTGGTATCTTACAAGTGGCCTTCAAGTGCCTGTTGAAATGATGCAGTGTCCCCTTCACGGGTCAGAATGTTTAACTGGTTAGTGGGTGTGCACCAGTGAGAACGTTTGACGTTGCCAAGGCACTGCTCTGACCAGCCCTGTCTCTTCAGAGGGGTGAAGTGTGCACACAGACAACGTGTCAAAACTGCCCAGCAGGACCGAGACCTCAACTCCCTGCAAATTGCTTTTGCACTGGATCCTGTTTCTTTAATTCAGTCGTGTCCTCTTGACAGAATGTCTTATTAAGCAAAACCAGTCTAATGTGCTCAAAATGCAATTAGCATTTCAGGCAGCTTGTGGAAAGTTTCTTAGGCCAGTTCTGCACAGTGTTAGCATCGTATCTTTGCATAAGGAGACAGGCAGCTTCAGGAGCCTTCCAGTTCCTGCTGTACAGGGAGTAACACATCGTAGTTACCTGCTTGTTCACTCAAGCATATTCATAATTATCATAATTGTGACTATTTTAGGTAAACAAGTCTTTCAAACTGTCTCCTTTCCCATTCCCTTCCTGTTTTTGTTTTATTTAGAGACTAAGCTCCTAAACTTGTGCATGATTGTATTTACCTGGTTTCAGTTGCCATCATGCTGTCACCTCAGCTGAGGTGAGGCACACATCAGCTTTTTCCCTTTCTTTTAAATCTAATGTTCTCAACAACCTACTTGTCTTGGCCTTTAAATTTTCCTAGTCATGGTGGTGACTGTTGGGTATTCTTTTAGCAATGTTTTTAAACAGAAATCAAATTTGTTTTTTCAAATAATTGAGAAATTAGTTTTATTTATTCTTTCAAAGTGAATGTGTTTGCCTGGGTTTTCTTTCAATCACGTTATTTCCTCTGGTTCTATAATATTCCAGTGGCAGCTCACACATTCTGACAGATCTGTCATTTTTTCACTGGTTTCTCTCATTCAGTTGCATTCCATTTCTTTATTTCCTCCAGTTTTTCCTGTAACTTGTTCTTTGACTATTGTTTGTTTTTCTTCTTCACTTTCTATTCCTCTCTTCTCTCCAGCTCATATTTTTATCTTACCATTTAATTCTCCCTTCTCATTTGTGTTTTTCTTTCCTTTAGAAATCTCCTGTGCACATCCCTGCTAAGAAGTCACTTAACACAGAGCAAAAAAAGTCAGATTTCTCTTTAAAAACTGGATGCATTAATATAAATCTAGATGTATGTTTCCCACATCCCTGTATCTGAAGTAAGGCTTTTCTGGAGTAATTGCTCAGAAGTGGGAATGTTTGGCAGAAAAAAAAAAATATTTTTTCTTAGACTTATCTGATCTACATCTCATTCAATATTTACATTTATGTTGTGATTATGGAATGACTGTAGATTTTACTTGTCGCTTTACTCAAGCTTTGTTCTGTACAAATGTCACTAGATGAGGCTTTATCAACTGCATTCTGAAAAATACTGAAGTTCGAGATGAATGAAAAGATTCCCTTAAATCACCTTTTTGTCCTGGCTGCAGATAGTAGTTTATTTCAAAAGACATCAGTAGATGATGTGATAAGACGTGATCGTAGCTGTAATTGCTTTATGCCTCAGTGGAATTATACAAAATTTTTAACAGAAATATAAAGTGATGTTGTTTTGCAGATGCTTATAAATAGAATATTAGATCAGCAGCCATTTATAAAAAGGCTATTATTTTATTCAGGGCCCTCTCCTCGTGATTTATAGTAGCAGAGAGAGAAAGACAACAATTCATTTTATTGTGAATTCTTGCCTTTGTTAGAGAGCCTAAACAATCTTTATTTTTTAGCATTGTGAAAGCAATTGCTTGGTGACAAATGTGTGATGGAAGCGAGGTTTGGTTCAGAGCCCTGTCCTGGGAACATCTGTACAGCACTGCACAGCTGATCTTTGTTCTGGCCCTGTTTCTCCCCAGACTGAGTATTTCTCAGCTGGACATTGATTTAGTATCGTGTAATATCCAGTAACTAAAATAACAGGGCCTTGTATATTTAACCATAAACGACTGAAGATTGAAATGTTGGATATAATTTAGGTGTCCCAGTCCCTGCAGGTGCTGTACTCCAGAGGATGTGCAGTGCCAGCTGGGGTCTGTCCTGATCCGCTGCCGGCTCAGTCCCGAGGAGCTGTGCAAGTGCTTTTCTTCAGTCTTGGTTCCCGGCATCACTTTTAGCCACACTTATGATTAAATTAATGGAAGTGTAGCAACTAAGATTTAATAAAATCTTAATTAAATTGGGACATAATATTCCTGTTATAGTAAACTAATTAGCGTCAAACTTTACTAGATGGTTTTGACCTAAGAATGTACTACTGGTACATAACTGCTGGCTGTAATTTCCAAGATGTACTGATTTTTTTATTATTTTTTGAAATCTAGTGTTTGAATAGTGTTCAAACGTTCCTCATAATAGCAGTTAATGAGTAAGATTTTTGGTATGAGTGTTCCCTTGTGGCTAATTGTACTAAGAGTGAGATGCCAGCATTTTGGGTACAGCTCTTAGTAAAAAAAACATGGATTTTTTACAAATGGATAGGTACAAATACTGTGTAAGGTTTTTAGTTCACGTCCTCATCTTTGTATTTTTTTATCTCGGACTGTTTCACTTTTTCCTTTTGTCATTTACAGTGTTGTGATGTCTCCTTTGCTTTCTCTTATGTATGATGACCCCCTTCTTTGCTCTCTGGGAAGTTCAGCTAATATTCTTAGAACTGAAGATAGTTTAAGACTTGTTAATTTGGATACATTTGGATAGCAGTACATAAAGTGAAAAATATGTAGAATTTGCAGCAGCTTCTGTGGACGGTACACCAACAGAAATGAAGTTCAGCTCAGCCTTTTACTTAAGAAGTTCTAGAGATTATAGGACCTGAAGAGAAGTGAAGCTATCCTCTGTGCACTGTGGCACAATTGCACAATGTTTCCACACTGCAAAGTGTCCTCACTAGGTCACCTATTACATTTTTCTTTAAAATAGATTGGAACGTACCATTGAAAAATTAGAATTGTAGCACTACATCAAAGCCACAGGAAATAAGATTCTCAGAAGTTAATGTTCTTTTCATTTAGTCTAGTAGAGCTGGCTAACCATAGACTCTGTCAACGTTGGAAGTTCTTAGTATGTGTGAGAAAATTATAATAATTTTTTGCAGGAAACTTTCATATGAAATATGGGATTTCTCTGCTTAATTCATTCTTTCAGATCCTCCGACTGCCAGCGTGAACAAACCCCAGGTGTCAGAGAGTGTGCACACCAATGCCTATGACATTAGGACAGAGCCAGAACAAGGGCACCTCTACTCACCAGAGCAGACATCTCTCCATGAAAGTGAGGGTCTGTTGTGTGCATTTTAAATACTAGAATATATTTCTGTATTGACTGTAAAAAATTGTAATACGGCTATGAATGCAAGAAAGAACAAAGTTATAGATTCTTTTTTTGTTAATGAGGCTGCTCAATGCTTTTATTTTTATGTTGCCTTCACATCTACAGGGTCTGTAGGTAACTCAAGAAGTTCAACACAAATGAATTCCTATTCTGACAGTGGTTACCAGGAAGTGAGCAGTTTCCATAACAGCCAGAACTTGAGCAAATCAGAAAGCAGACAGCAGCATTCCCTTCTTGGAACCACTAATAACCATCTGGTGAGAAGCTCGCGAGCGGAAGGGCAGACATCAGTCCAGGTATGCTCAGAGAACTCACTTCATTCCTGCCTGCACACTGCCCATAACGACGCTGTAAGGACAGAGTTATGTAGCTGGACCTATCTTTGCATAGGCTGGAATTAACATTATTAAATTACACTTTTATTTAATGCTGTCACTGGTTAAAAAGCAGAAATGGCTTGCAGCAGGTATAGACTTGTTTGCTGACATCAGCATGTGTGAGATCTGGTTCATTCACTGCAGCTCAGATTAAGTAAAACTTGTGAGGACTCCTGAGTGCAGAGTATGCTGGTAATGTAATATCCAGAGAGCATTGCTCACTGAAAATTCAGTTGTGGTATTGGGGAAAACCTTCTAGAATTCAGCCCCTAGTAAAACAGAGTGCTTAAAGGAGCATGATACTTGTGTTCCTGTACCTTCTGCTGTTTCTGGCTTTTTCCTCTTCCTTTCTCATTAATCAGGATGATAATAAGACAGTAATTGGCAAAATTTCATTAGCTTATACTAGAACTCTTTGCCTGACTGCTCCTGACTTTCTGAAGTGGTAGTGAGGAAGGAAAGTATAAGTACATAGTAGAACGGAAGGCCAAATAAGAATGAGGAATGGATGGGGTTTTAGTGTTAAGCTGTGATTTGATATATTAAGTACTACTGGTTAGAAAAAAAAAAGTTATTTTGTAAGAGAACTTGGAGGAATTACGTTTAGGTAAAAGCTGGTCTTCAGCTGCTTTTATCTACTGTTAAGTCGTGTGCATTTCTTGTTGACTGCTCTCTCCTATGGGAGAAGAGTATCTACTACGTGGCCTAAGTGAAGAAACTAATAACCGCTTTTGTTTCCAACAGCCGTCGGTAAATATTGCCACCAACCGGGTCATGAGGCGCGTCAGCTCGGTCCCCTCCAGGGCACAGTCTCCCTCCTACGTGGTCGGCACGGGCCTGTCCCCGTCCAGGGGCTCACTGCGGGCGTCCCTGGGC